>NC_081546.1:28654011-28721836 GCF_901000735.1 Corylus avellana
GTTTATCAGAATTGGTACATGGGCTTCCTGCAATACCAAAAAAGAATCCAGTATGTGAAATTTCTCAAGTCAAGTTGTTAAGAAATGAATTCAATGGCCAACACTAAGAACTCGGCGAGTCGGGATCCCTTGTAATCTGGCCTCGTCGAAGCCTCTCACAATTGCCTGCCGGGAAATTCACTGACTTAGCTTTTTGACACTTACTCAGATATTTACTAGCAGTTCCGGGGTACTCAGTTACGACCCCATCAACTCCGGCTCCTCCAATAAAAGTAGCAATCTCCAAAATGGGGTCTGAGAAATAGTCGAATGCGAGTGTGATGTATTCATTCCTCAGAACATAGACATAGACCGAAACATTTGCCTTCTGAAACTCAGCGACGATATTTGTCGAACGACTGGTGAAGGAACCAGAAACCTCAGTGATGGCTGTTCTTGTTACGGCAACTGCATCAGCGTACTTCTTGATTTCCTGCACAGGCTGTTCGGGAGCGTCGCCCATTTTGTCTTCAAACAACAACACTCTTTTGTAAGTTGGAACACTCGCAAACTTTGACAGCACGGAAGTATCATCGGATTGGATCAAGACTTGTTGAGTTGATTGCTTATCGAAGGTGGCATTGGTCAAGGCAGCGGTAACTACACCCACAATGTCAAGCCCCTTCTTTGAAGCTAAGTAGGCAGCATTCTGAGAAAGAAGGTTAAGGTATCAGCATGTTGTATGTAAATAGAACACTTTTGGAGCTGAAAGTGGAAGACAATGAAATGAGAACATAGTTACTGAGTTTAAAATCTGTCTCTGTTATTCACCTCCCATTTCAATTAAATATTTCACATGTTAAAAATGGTATGCTTATGGTTAGAGCATAGTTGAACTTACCTGAATGTTGATCAAAACTCCAGATACTGCGTTTGTTTTAGCTAAATCCAGAAATTCAGCGAGGCTCGTCAATTTACCAGCATTCTTGTATGCTGGGTTTCTGTGGAAGTCTGGTAAAACATTCGCCATTTGAGCTGCAATACGAAAGTTTTAGGTGTAAGTGGGGATTAGAAGCTCACAAAACTCGCATGTGTGAAAAAGTTTTGAAGAAGTTTACGCTTCAAGGTTTGAATCTCGCTCCATGTGAGGTCGAATGAAAAGATTCCGGACTCTGCTTGAATTTCTGGGACAGTGTTAGATCTAGACATGAAAGAAGTCATCGCAGTGGTATCTGCCATGAGGTCCGCTGAGTCCAAGCAGAAGGCAACTCCATCTTTTGACATTTGAACTGAGCAGTCTATTATGTCAGCCCCATCATCCAACGCTTGCCGATAAGCAAGATCAGTGCAGCCAGGATAAATCCCACTTGCTCCATTTTTGCTAATGATCAAAGCTTGTCCTGAAATGGTAGAATTTTTAGTGCACAGTTCGAGCTTGTTCTTCATTTTATTTGACATGTCCAGCCATAAGCTTTTAAAGTTTTCATATCATGTTCTTTCAGAAAGATTTTAGTACCATACCTTTGACGGGCTTGCTAACAGCCTTGCTATTTGCAAAGCATGCTGCATTAGAAAGAGCATTGTAGGGTCAGAACATAACTCACAAAACAAATTTACAACCATTAGAATATTTTCAATTTTTCAATGAGTAAATTCCTTATAGAAGAAATATGCTGAAGGCATGACAGTGGGTTATCTCACCAATGGCTTCTGATGCTGTAGGAGAGAAATCTGTAAGCACCCCATCAACAGAAAACTTAGAATTATCAACAAACTGGAGGTACTCAGATGTAGGATCATAACTATAGTTATAGCTTGCAAAAAAATCATTCGCAAAACCAGAAGCATATACTTCTAGTCCTTGTTTGTGAGCATCAGCTACAAGCGTAGAAGGAGCTCCCAAATACTGGTCTGCCTGTACTGGCCATATGTATTCTTTGGGGACAAGTATTCCAGTTGCAAATGCCTTGATTGAGGTAAGATCCTGCAGCAGTTCACTGTACTTTTTATTGGTTGTGGGTTCAATCTCATCTGCGCCGAGGGCCTGAAAGATGAGCTTTGTCTTGGCTGTCACTTTTCCATTCATGGTCTTCAAGAAACCAATCTCAGCAGATGAAAGGTAATTGATACGCATAGCTCTCATTGCCTTTTGAACATACGATGTCGGGCTGAGTTTGTGTTGGGTATAGAATGAATCATACTGCATACCAAACACCGAATCATTTTAGAACCAATGGATGATGCTTGCTTGAAAAAGATAGGATTTTTTTTTTGCTTCAATAATTAGTTCAGAGAGAGAGAGAGAGAGAAGGACCTGAACATTCAACCAAAATTGGGCCGGTTTAATTCCTACTACATCTTCAACAGCGGATATAGGAGATTGGAAATCAAACAAACTTGGTCGAGAGAGTATTCCCTGGGTCACTAAAGATCATGAAAAAGCAATTAGAGAAAAGTCACCTTTGATGCTATAGATTAAGTTGTTAATAATTGCCACAAAGCTCTTTAAACATCTGTGCATACATGGCGATCACTGCAAACGTGATTCATCATGTATTTGATTTCCCTGTTAATTCTTGCTACTTCTGCAAATCCCCATCAATTATATGTTTGCGTTTCTGCAGAATGTGCATAATAGCCACATTTGCTACATAATTTAACATTTTCCTACCAAATATGTTTTCTGCAGAAACACAAAACATATAATTGATGGGATTTGAATTACTTTTACACATTCCTTTCTAAGAAACTATACAGAAAACTTGTTAAAAGAACATATAAACTGAATCTGATACTGCATCATCTAAATAGGTATGTTGTTGAAAAGAAAACATAAGTACCTCTTCACAATATACCAAGGAATAGGAGAAAGACAAGGTGTTTGTGACTTACATGATATATTACTGAATAGCTGGTCGATTGTATAATCCAAAGCAAACCACCCATGCACTTTGTTTCCATTCACATCGTAGGTCTTTTTGCCTTTTGGCCATACAAGTCCTATATTGGTTGAATTATCAAGCCTAATATCCGTGAGGCATATACCAGCTCCATCTTTTGTTAGCTGTAGATTGCAGAACAAAACCGTATCCGGCAAACTCGAAGACAATGCCAATTGATTCGCAAACGAGCTGGACTCGGGAAACAGTCCAGAGAAGCCACCTCGCGCTACTACAAGGGGTCTTTTACCTGCAGGTAAGTGAAGAGTATGAAATATGAAAATATGTACAAGGAAAACTGATGCATGATTGTGAAAATGCAAGTCATATCTCTATCACTTTAGATTTAGTTCTTCAAACATAACTTTGTGTTTTTAATGTTGTTCTTTCAAGAAATCCAGATATTGGAACTTGCTGCATTGATCCTATTTCCTATTTGATTGATTGAACCTTTTCTTCATTCTTAGAATATTGGTTTTTTTTTTTTTTTTTCTTTGTTCAATGTAGCTCCACAAAGAAATAAGAGAGAATTAGTAAAAATTGGATAATTACCATTCAAAGTTAGCCATTTCTGTGATGGAGTCCCTGCAGACTTTTGCCCTAAAGTTGAATGGATCAACAAGGAAATAAAAAGCAAGCACCTGATCATCTTCTTCTGATCCTGTCATAGGTCCAAAAAGTTACATGTGATCAATGAACAACATAACAGAGAAGGAAAAAGACACAAAAGGAACATGACAATGACTAACAATTTTTAATTTCATGAAAAGTAATTAATTTGGGAGATTTTTGCCTGCTTTTTCACTTCCAAAGTTGGAAATTGGAAGAGTAAATTTGTCACTTAGCAACGGAAGGACATGAATTTATCACCATTAATAACATTAAACGCCCCTTACATATTAATGCAGTCAGTTTTATCTCTGTTTTTACTTTGTTATTTTAATTACATTCATTAAACCCCATAATTAAAGAAAAATACCCTTTTTTTCCTTTGATCAGATTTGAGTAACCCCCCACCAAAAAATGATGATTTAAAAATCAAACCCAGAAAAGACAAAGAACAATGTATAAACCAGACCAGGTAGAACTTACTTGAATCTTGTAGGTTCTATGGAGGACACAAACATTCCCTGTCAAGTTTCAGAGGAAAAACTGTCAAGGGAATGTAATGGACAAAAGAGAGGAAGAGAGATGGAGGTAACGAATAAGATTTGATTTACTCCCAAAAAATGGCTCTGTTTCTGATAATTCCCCCCACAGATTTCCCGCATTAATAGCTGGTTCACTCATTAAGGAGGAGCTTTGAAATCTGTCTTAAGTTTTTGCTATTCTTGTCCCTGCTTTTTAGAGGCCAAAGCTGTTTTGTTTCGTTTGTTTCGCGGGAAAAGGGGACAGCTCAAAACCTTAACGGCTCTAACGGTTTTTTTTTTTTTTTTTTTTTTTTTAACCCAATGATTGATATAAATCCTTCCTGTTCACCCCCTTTTGAGCCGTCCGATCTTTCCCCTCTCAATCCTAGCCTTTAATAACATTAAAGCTTGAAATAATTCTTTGAATCATTGTTAAAAACTGTATCACAAAAATAATATGATAATATGAAATGGATTTCAGTCATAGCTTATGTTGGAAATCATTTTTCTTATTAATGATATGGATGGTGGGTTTCTATGCATTTTTCATATCTTAATAGTGATTAGTTTCTATCCGGCCCTCACAAAATAAAAAATAAAAATAAATAAAAGATAAGAATAAGGGATCAAGCTTTATTTTTAATTTTTGGTTGAAGTTGAAGAGAAAATTCTTGGTTATCCTCTTTTGTAGGAGAATTCATAATGAAAATAATGCTAGACCTATAATATTTTTATAATTTGTTGACTCGTGTCAGGCTGTCAGTTAGCATGTGATTAGAGTCATATTAGCCACTAAAAAATAAAAGTTTAATATCCTTCAATTATATGTTAATAAAGTTTAAAAAATCTATTTTCAAATCATAGATAGGACATGGCCGAGAGAAAACTCCAGTTTGTATCTGTGATCTTATCTTGATGGAGCAGTCTGCTTTATCTTCTTGATTGTTTGATTTATAACAAATTACAACTTGTCTTAAAAATAAATAAATTAATAAATAATACATGTGGGTAAGTTATATTACTCCAATAATGAATCCTATACAATTTTTTTTGTTAAAATAAAAAAGGTATTAGTGGAACGAAGTGTCCTTGAAACTTCAAAGTTTGGTGGACAATTGGTGGGAGCTTAGTAGGGACAGTAACGTGCCAAATTGATTGCTCTATGTTTACAATTGGGGAAACATACCTACTCATCATAAACTTGAAATTTTGAATTTTGTTAGAATATTAATTTAAAGGATTAAATGTATGGTTTATATTTTTGAAATAAATCGTGATTTAATTTGATATTTCAAGTTTATGAGTTCAAACCTTGACTTCGCATTTTATGGCATTTCAATTAATATTTCACATATTATGTCTCATTTATTGAGGGGAAGTTTCATGTTAGAGTTTAAACGTGAAGGAGAGTAATAAAATATTAATTTAAACGAGCCAGATTTTGTGATAAGTGGTAATAATTTCAAAACTTGAGTAGTTGCACTTTTATTGTGTCATTTGTCAAAAACATGCATAAAGAAGGATTAAATACTTTTATGGTACCTATAGTTTAATGTGAAATCAATTAGACCCTTCGGTTTAAAAAATTATCACAAATGATACCTGTAGACATTTAATAAACATAGATGGTTCTTCCGTCCAATTTTGTAATGGTGTGCTTCACCAAACCAATTAGCAATTTTCATGTATCTCATATGCCTCATTAATATTATTTAATTTTTTTTTAAAAAAAAAAAATTGGAGTGACTCGAGCGAGAGTAGTTTGACTACCCTTAATAGCTAGATAAGGTAGCCAAAACCACCCCCAAAATTCAAATGGCCATAGGAGGTGGCCGAAACCACCCCCAAACCATTATTCTAATGCCTAATAAGGTTAGGTTTTGATTATTTTCATTGGGAGTGTTATTAGGGGTAGAAGCAATTTTATTGTATTTCCTTACAAGCTGACATGGTAATGCTAGGTCAGCCACACAACCCTAACCCTCTCTTATACATCAGCGTCATCCCTTTCCATCCCGTCACTTCGGCTTACCTCCTCCTCTGCTACCTCCTCACATGCAACGACAATGCTAACCACCTCGATTCCTCTTCCTCCTCTAGTGGAAGGATGGCTTGCATGGCCATTCCATAAAGACCCACAGCCAAGCTATTGGTCTCTCGCGTAGCCACCCCCACAACTCTAAGGAAGGAGACCCACGAATAGGTTCTGCGTCACTCATGCGACCACCCCTATAGAGACCCACATACTTTGGGTTTCAAAACTCATAATTGGCCATGGGGTGGTTCGACTATCCCAGTGATTCATTTGGGGGTGACGTAATTGACGTAGATGCCATGTGAAGTACCACGTCAATTTAATGACTAACATGATAAATCCCACATAAATTGCTATGTCAATTTATAAAGGGCATGTAATAACATTAGTAATACACCAAAAATCTCATGACAAAGTAAAACATGTGCATGCTATACTTCTTTCTTCGCGTTTTTCTCCTGTTTAATTAGTTTTTTTTTTTTTTTTTTTTTTTTTAGAAATAAAGAAATGCAAAATCAATCATTGTGATTTTACCAATTTGCAATTAGTTCCATAGGATAAAAAAGTGTTTAAAACTCTATATGGTAAGAAAAAAACACAAGTAAGTCATTGGATCCGACTTCTGTTCAAAATCTTGATGAAATCCAACTTTTTTCACCTCGGGTTTTACAAATGATTAATGCTATATAACATTATTTTATTCTTAAAATTGATGTGGAATTTAAAATGATCCAGGGTAGTGATTTAAAACTACGTCAACTTTAAAGAATAAAAAATGGTATATAACATTATTAATTATTTACAAATATCGCTCTCACCACTTTTATATAGGTGTTTAATCTAGTCTTTACGTTTTGGCTTTGAACAATTAAATACTTAAATTGAAGGTTGTTGACAAATCAACCTGATGTAGACCTAGGGCTTCAATAGAGAAAAAGGGGTTTTCTGTTTTAGAATTTAATTTAGGAGTTAATCATTTTAGTTGTTAATGTTATGGCTTACTTTTAATAGGAGTTTAGTTACTTTTATAAAATAATATTATTGGTTTTTTTTTTAATTATTATTATTTTTATTTTTTATTTTTTATATTGAATTCTCTAGACGGATAGTAGTGAGACCTTGCTATAAAATTATTGATTCTTATTTGTTGTTGTTGGATCTCCTATACCCGCTTTCTCTTATTTGATTAAAAAAAAAACAAATAAACAAACAAACTATACCGAAGGTATGCGAGATTCGGACCTTATGGTGAAGCTTTTTACTTTTAAAAAATTAATTAATTATAAACATTTTGCAGGATATAGTAATACACACTTTCATTTCTCCACGCCAATTTTTTCACAGTTATATCTTATATGTGACTTTTAAAATTATTAGATTTGTGACAAATCTTATTTGATTAAAGATGATTTTAAGAATCATCTATGAATATGAAAAAATTGATGTGAGAAAGTGAGAATGTGTGCAACATTACTCGAAAACGCTAGAGCATAATAATCCATAAGGAAACTTGAAGAGTAATACTACATATACTCACTTTTTTTTTTTTGGTTGCTCTTTATTAGATTCTTGTGATTTTAAAAGCAATCATATGAAAGAAGCAGGTGCAAGAAAGGGAGCGTATATGTAGCTTTTTTTTTTTGGGGGGGGGGAATGTTGGCACAAGGAGAGAGATATTCGAATTAGTGATATTCGTTTCATGAAGTGTGATTTCTGACCGATTAAATTACCTAATTAGGACGGTGTAGCATTACTCAATCAAGAATAGTGAAACGAAAGTGACGTGGAGGACCCAATCGCAATGTGGGCCCAACATACACGCCAGCTAAGTAGTTGCAAAGAAGAGAATAATTCTTACCCGCAGCAGGACCGAATCACTCCTCGCTTTCTTCCCACGACGAAAGGAAAGGAAAGGAAAGCAATCAGAGAGAGAGAGAGAGAGAGAGAGATCTATACCAAGAAAAACAAAAAAAAAAAAAAAACAGAGAGAGAGAGAGAGGAAGAGATGAAGATCACGGCGCTGGCGGTGCTGAAGTGCAGTCCGGAGGGGTCGGATCCGGTGATATTGGCGCAGTCGTTGGACGTGAGCCACTTCGGATACTTTCAGAGGTCGAGCGTGAAGGAGTTCATTGTCTTTGTATCTCGCACCGTCGCCAGGCGCACTCCTCCCTCCCAGCGCCAATCCGTCCAGCACGAAGGTCCCTCTCCGATCTCTCCCTCTATAAATTCTTCGCATTTGGATTTTGCTTTTGCTTTCTTTCTTTTCTTTTTTTTTTTCATTAATTCGTTTAGTTAATTAGGTCCTTTTTGATTGAATTATGTGAATTTACGAAGGAGATTTTCTTGAATTTATTCGGGCATTTGGTTGGATTGTGTAGAAAGTGATCAAATTTTGGAGATTTTTCTTGAAATTGCTTAGTTTTGGTGAATTTATATTAGCTGTGATTCGTGAGCTTGAATTAGGTCCTTTTTTATTGATTGAGGGATTTTTTTTATGGATGTATTCTTGGTGGAGATTTCTTGAATTTCGTAGGATTTTGGTTGGATTTTGTGGGAATTGATTAGGTTTGGTGAGTTTTAAAAGGAATTCCGGTTTCCAAGTGGTGTATTCAGAAGTCCGAATTCGTATCAGCTGTGTGTTTGCATGGGTTCGATGAATCCTATTTGTTTTGGAATTTGGAATTCCGGTCATTGGTAGGTAGTGGGGTGGTGGTGTAAGGGTGGATTTTATGTGTCCACTGGGATTATGGAATCTGTGTAATTTAAGATTTCTTGGGATTGTCACCGCCATTACAGTGAAATTGGAATCCAAGACTACAGTTTCAATGTCTATGCTCCAATTCCAGTGCTTGTAAACAGGCCGGAAAGGGTCAAATCTGTTGTTTCATTAATCTTTAATGGCTTAGCTTGAGATGACCTGTTTCAAGTGCTTGGTTAATGAAAATGGACGAATTTGAATTTTCCAGTGGAACTGTTAGTGTTCGAATCTGTGTAATTTAAGATTTCTTGGGATTGTCACCGCCATTACAGTGAAATTGGAATCCAAGACTACAGTTTCAATGTCTATACTCCAATTCCGGTGCTTGTAAACAGGCCGGAAAGGGTCAAATCTGTTGTTTCATTAATCTTTAATTGCTTAGCTTGAGATGACCTGTTTCAAGTGCTTGGTTAATGAAAATGGACGAATTTGAATTTTCCAGTGGAACTGTTAGTGTTCCAGGGGTTCAAATCCATTTTTTTTTTGTTTTTATTATTGGTAAATGACATGCACCCTGTGGAATTTGAACCCACGAACTCACCCTCCACTTTGCTACAAATGGAGGAAGTATCATTTTTGAAAATGAATTATGGAAATGTTGTCATGCTTTTTTGTGTTAGAAGTAGAACACTCATCTTGATTTGTTTTTATAGTTTTAGGCCTTTTTTTAAAGCTAATTTGCTTTTTTTTTTGTTGATTTATAGAGTACAAGGTGCATGCTTACAACAGAAATGGCCTTTGTGCATTGGGCTTTATGGATGATCACTACCCAGTTCGAAGCGCCTTTTCTCTGCTCAATCAGGTACACTCAATATAATATTTATTATTTGTTTATGTGTTTCTTTTTCTGGAGCTAAAACTTGCATCAATGTGTTATATTGATTGACCTGCAAGAGTTTGTTTCCTTCAGTATAAGGTTACCTTAGTTGAAGTGTGGTTGGTAATTTGAGATAATGTTGAATGAGATACAAATATAGTGGATTAAATGTTAATGTTATGTAATTAGGCACTTCGATGCAACTTTCAGTTGTTGAAATGGCTATAGCTCATTAACATCTCAGTAATCAATAATCAGTTCGAGCAGGTTGAGGTTCAATTATGATTGAGAGTAAAATAAAAAAGGCCATGGGCTTTATTGTTGCAATCAACTAATTAGTTTTGTATTGCTGTTTATGCATTGTGGAGTCTCTTTTACTTTTAGAAACTCTATCTATTTTCAAGAACATTATAAGAAAACTAGGCAGTTTCTTTTGCTGTTGAGTAAGAAAGGTGAAGTGTCTGTGACTATGACAGAAACTCAGTTAATTTAAATTTATCCTGTCAAAGTTTTAGAAATTTGTGGATGTCCATACCGATTTATATTCTGCTTTAATATTGTCCTTAAGGTTGAAGGCAAGGATTTAGAGGTTGTCAGGGAAATAAAAAGCAGACCTACTAAGATAGTAATTCTTGATGCTCCCCGTGATTCCACTTTGGCCACAACTTCATAGCCATAATTGTCTGAAGTTCCTGTTTGAACGTAAAGACTTGAGGAGATCTCATTGTGTGTTTGTGAGAGTCTCATTGATTCCACTTTGGCCACAACTTCATAGCCGTAATTGTGATGAAGTTCCTGTTTGAGCGTAAAGACTTGAGGAGATCTCATTGTGTGTGTGTGTGCGCGCGTGCTAGCGAGAGAGAGAGAGAGAGAGAGAGAGTGATCACCTGGTGAAATATTGAGGTCTTGTTGAGCTTATCTTGTTAAGTTTAGACACTGCTTGATATTATGAGCCTGGGATCTTGGACTGGTGAAATATTGATGCTTGATTTCTGCTAGAGTTAACTTATAGATGGTGTTTATAATGTTTGCTAGGTGATAGATGAGTATCAGAAAAATTTTGGTGATTCATGGAAGACTGCACAAGCAGATACTACCCAACCATGGCCCTATCTGAGTGAAGCTTTGACAAAATTCCAGGTATTTCTATTTTTTCATTTTTCCTCCTTGTTTAAGACTATGTCATAAGGCAGCAAATAGATTGATAGTTTTTTTTATCTAGTACATTCTGCTATATCAATTGGGGATGCCCCCACCGTTTGTTGTTAATGGTTGAAAGTAATTAGTTATGACTGAATTTTGTTTTTTTACTCTTCAGGATCCTGCGGAGGCTGACAAGTTGTTGAAAATTCAGAGGGAATTGGATGAAACTAAAATTATCCTTGTGAGTATTTAGTCAACGCTCCAATAGTTTACTTAATGTTGGATCTATGACTAAGTGTTCCTTTTATGTTCATTATTGTGGAGTCTAGAGATTCATTTTTCTAGTTGGATTTATGCTTTTTTCCTTGGTTAAGAAACTATCAATGATAAGTTTTAATTAGCTTGTTAATTCTTGGATCGTTGTGTGGTGTCAATATTTTGGCAAGGATTTGGTGATGGCTTTGATATGATGACGTATAAAAGTTGTTATGCCAAAAGACTGCCTTTTCGGTGTCTGCTTACTGCTACTCCACTAATTAGTGGGCTATCTCATTTTGAAACTATGTTTCGTAGATTATTTGATTATTAAGAAAAAGGGTGAAAATGGGTGAATGAGTACACCGGTAGACTTTTTATTTTATTTTATTTATTTTTTATTTTTATTTCATAAAGAGATGACACTTACGTGGGGCAGCAAATTTCACATTTCATAACTGCTTTTTTCTTTCTTTATTTATTTTTAAATAGTGTTCCTTTTTTATTTTTTATGTTGGGATATGCCTCTAATTGGGGAAAGAGTAATTCTATAAATTCCACGTAAATGTTTCCGAAAGCCTAGTAAGCTGGACTTTCCAATCTTTGATTTTAGTAAGCAGGCTTGTCAGCTTGCCGATGTCACTTGACTTCTGCTATACACATGGGATAGGGGTCATTATGTGGTAATGGTAAAGTATTTGGTTTCCTAGCACAAGTGTGCGGGATCAAGTCTTGAGAGCTGCCCCATTATAAACGGATGCTGTAGGGTAGACCAAATATCCGAGCCACCCATCCTACGATTCCACTTAGGTGGGACATAATGACTCTAGACAAGTGACATCTTTGTTTTTTTTTTAAAAAAAAAAAAAAAATTCCTCATTGAAGTAGGCATGTTGAAAGAATTTATCTTGTTTGACTTGGTTTTGGATTTTTTAATAACATGTGGTCTTAATTCCTTGTTTTCTTATGGCAAATTGTTCTCTCTCTCTCTCTCTCTCTCTCTCTCTCATAAGTGTTTCTTTCTTTGATACAGCATAAAACTATTGACAGTGTACTTGCACGAGGTGAGAAACTGGACAGTTTAGTTGAGAAGAGTTCAGATCTCAGTGCAGCATCACAGGTGTGCTGAGAACATTTATATGTTACTAATATGCATTTGCCACTGTGCACACATCCACTGATCTTACACATACTTTACTGCGTAAGCCTATTAGTTTAACTCAGTCTGCTTTTTAGTTATACTTTTGGTCATCCTCAACTTTGCCATTGAATACTTTGCAAGAATTTGACTTTGATGTGTTTTTGGCTTACCTATAAGCGTATCATGAAAGCCATGAGTCTTTTAATCTTATGAGACACTACATGAGATATAAGCATATGATTACATTTATCATCTTTAGCTTGTAAAATGGAGTATGGTATCATGATTTGAGCACATTTATCATGGATCTTGCATATTTTAGCACAATATCCTCTTTAAGAAAGTATTGGGAGATGCACGTTTTATGAACGCATCCGTGTTTAAAAGTATTATGAAGTTATCTAGGGGTAATTTATAGGGTTTTGGGTGGCTGGGGCCTTGGTTATAGTCTAAGAAGATGTGATTGTTATTTGAAGTAGTGATTTGAAACTTGGATTTATTGTTCTTCTTCTTGGATATCCAGGCACAATTTTAAGAAACCTTCATATCAACCCCTCCCCTTTTTCTCTCTCTCTGCACAAGCTTCAAAAGATCCAATGACGAACAAATTAGTTAAAAATCAACATTCACCATGCCCCCACATTGTGCTCCCTCCAACGTTACTTATTTTCTTTGTTGCATTATTGATTCTAATGGGTTTTAAAGTTCCTCTTTTTCAAAATAGTAAATTGACCATAGATGTTGGCTGTTGAAGTCCTGGTACATTGGCAAATATGATCTTGAGTGATTCTTAATAGATGTGGGTAAAAGTAACAATAAAATTTGGTAGGTTGCCATAGCTATGGAGAATTAGTGAATGGATCTACTGATCACAGTCTGTTTGTGATATCTTAAACAATTTGCTTGTATGAGACCAGATCATTATCCCAACAATGTCAACAATTGAAATTCATGCTTTTGTACGAAGTTTAATGAAGTTGGCATCATATCCCATTTACTTCCATGAACTGGTTTGTTTTTGTATTAAGAGAAGAGTCTACATTAGACCCATCTTGAAATCACTGTCCAAAACTTGTTGCTAACTTAAAAGAACCTTTTTGTTGGTCATGGTTGAAACAGATGTTCTACAAGCAGGCAAAGAAGACAAATCAGTGTTGTACCCTATTGTGAGCTTCTGAGGCAAGCGGCTGCAGCTATTCTGTAATGGCACGCTGATGGGTGACAAATAGTGACTGTAATGTGTTTATATTGTTTGTCAATTGTTTGCTTGGCAAACTTCTGTGGATTTCCCCACATCTTCTAGACCGAAGAAAGAAAGGAAACCGAAACAGTGTCTCAGCAGGAGATCTTTCTATTATAGTATTTATGTGCTTGGCAAGCTTTATTCCGATGTTGTATTGTGATTTGCCCATTGTGCTTTATAGTATTATAGTATATATATAAATCTGCTTGTTCTTTTGAAGCCATTCCATCTACGTCGTCTGAAATAGAAGGTATCTTTTGAGTTTTGATCCACTCTAGCTTTTAGTCCAATTTTAGTTATCCAGCTTGATCGGTAGATTTACTTGAGATCCATAAGACTTGATTGCATTTTCCTGGTCTCATTTTGAAGGGGTAGTAGGTCATGTTTGTGTGTTAGATTTGGGTCGTATTGAGGTATGGGTGTAAAACCAAGCCAAACCTAACCAATTTAATTAATGGGGTGAGATCCCTCAACCTCGATACGACTTATTTAAATAAGTGGGTGACACGATCTGACTTCATAACCCATTTTATAATCAAGTTGTATTAGATTGATCCGACTCGACTTGCATGACTCATTTAATTAATAAACTTCACAATTATTGAGCATAAACATATCATTTTATAAAAATATATTGACACAATAATTCTTAATTATTGAACACACTAAAGTTATATCCTTACAACTACAAATGAGGAAGATATGTTTTTTGTCGGACTTTAGCTTCTTAATTTTTTCATAATTAAAAAAAAAAAAAAAAACTTTTCATTTATATAAGTTATGTGAGTCACTCATTATGTTGATCCAAAATTAACTTGTTAATTAATTATATTTAATCGGGTCGACCCAATTTGATATGAATTATAATTTAATAAACTATAACTTGTCAGATTGGTATCGATTTCACAGTAAAAAATTGTCATCTCTATCCATCTATCTGTAAGATGATTGGTCCTGCTCTTGACAAGTTCATCTGAAATCCTAAATGCTTCACCAGCCCTCTAACATCAAAAGTTTGCATGGTCTTATTCCGTGTGACGAAGGCCATTAAATGATTTTGTCCTAAATGACTTGAAGCATTAAAAGCAGAATTCAAGTGAATTATCAGAATAATTTATTAAAGGAACAAATCTAAAAAATCTGAATTTATTGTGTAGTATATATATATATATTACCAAGAGAATCACTTCTTCTTATAAAATCTTACATAATTCTATTGCTCAGTTGCTCTAATATTTATGAAGACTTTTGAAGGCTTTGAGAGGACAGTGTCATGAATGCTCAAGAGTCAAAGAGGAGAAACCCGGGAATTTTAAAGCATATGAGAAACCTTAATAAGGCCAAAAAAAAAAAAAAAAAAAACCCTTTTTTTCTTCCAACATGATTCATTGCTGCATCCTTGTTTAGATAAGGCCTTATCAGAGCAGACAGCATCAATCCAAACATCACTGTAAACCGATAAGGTCCAAGAGGGAGCAAATGCTCACTCTTCTTCCATTCTCTTCTAAAAATAACCATTTTTTCTTCCTACATGACTCAATTGGGACTGCATCCCTGTCAAGATAAGACCTCATAGCAGTCAGCATCAATCCAACCATCACTTATCCGATAAGGTCCAAGAGGAATCATATACATAATTATGGAAATCTCATATAATATATCACATCAATATTTCACAAATATTATAATATCCAGTAGCCATTGATTATATATATAATCCATGGCAGATTTTCACATCAAAGCAAATTGAACAGACCCAGATGAGATTTAGGTAAATAGTTCACAACTTAAAACTTCACAGTTTGGGCGTCAAAACTCAACACACACACACACACACACACACTTGTACGCCATTTCCTGCTGTACAACAACTACAAAAAGCAAATGAACACAGAAATATCCCTAATCTGGATGCTGCAGTCAGGGTTTTCATCTTTTATTTCATATGTACTTGAACAGTGAAACCCCAATACACCATTGTGATTAACCCTATTTCCCCAGAAGGGATTTAATCCACCAAAAGCCTTTGGTGTCCTTAGGCCCTTCTTCTCCCTCTGGTGGAGGATCACTCTGTGGCGTCTTGTGCAGCTTGCTCACATCATAGCCCTCTTCTTTGGCCCTTTCAACCAGTTGATTGTAGATCTCATCATCTAGATGGGTTTGCCTGCACAGTACCTAAGAAAACACCACAAAAAACAAACAATACATTTTATGCATTAGCATATACAAAGCACAAAAGATGAATAAGAAAAAACCAAAATTTGGTACCTTTTAAAACTGTCTTTTCATTGCAAGGATATACAATACAATAACCCAACTTTTGTAAGGAAAAAGATATACACCATTTATTATTATTATTATTATTATTATCCACCAAATCATGCCTCAAATCCAAATGCTCCTTCAAATGAACTATCTTATTCTCACTATCAATTCCTCATTCTCCAAATTTTATTTTCAAAAAACTAAATAAAAATCAATCCATGATGTAGTAAAATTGAGCAAGTTTTTTTTTTTTTTTTGGATGAATGAAATTTTATAGAAAGAAACACAAGTACTAAACACTACAGAAAACTTGAACAAAACCTACATTCAGTTTCAGCAGCTAAACCACAACATACAACCAGTAACCAGCTATCTACCAAAGACCCCTATACAAAGCAAATCAAAATACAAACAGCTACACTGCAGTAAAGAATGTGTTCTGAAATTCCCCCCAACTTTGACAAAATTGAGCAAAGTTAAATCACATATCAACAACAAAATCAATTAAATCTACATATTAAAGAGGATGATGACAAGGGTGTCAGGCATACCCAAAGAGACTTCCTGCTAGGCTCTCCAATCAAGGCATACTGATAATCATCATCAAGGAACAAAACCCAGTAGTCCCCAACGACAGGGATGATGGGCAGAAAGGGAGGCACATAGAATTTCACTTTGAGCTTGGCTTCATCACTCTTGGAGTCAGCCTTGTATGCAGTGCCTTCTATGGACCCTCTTTTCCCATCAGTCCAGGTCTCATTGAGCACATTCACAATCCCATCATCTCTCAAGGTGTATGTAGCCCTTGTGTTTTCACCATTCTTGGGCTGGAACCTCGATGGGAATGAGGCTATCTCATACCACCGACCCATGTACCTCTTTAGGTCCACACCCTTCACCACTTCCATCTCTTTGTTCGCCATTGATTTGCGTCTCAGTGCAATAGTTGAGAGAAAGAGAGAGTCTTTGAGAAGCTTGGGTTTTCTGGGGTTTAAGGGTTTCTTGCTAGCTTTTCATATATGTATGGAGGGGGCTGGAGCCATGTGTTTGCAAGGATGTGACACGAAGTGAGACGTGGAGGACTCTAAACCTTACGTTTGTGGCGTAAATGGTTGAAAGGCACCAGATATATTTGGGAGTTTCTCGATGTTTGGGATATTTTTCCCAAACAATATCCCAAACTGAAACTTGGTGCGGAAGAAAAAAAAACACTTGTTTGGTGGGGAAGAAAAAGGATAGGACCAAAATGCATCACATCATGATCAAGACTTGAAGAAAATCACTACAAATGCAACCCATTATGCATCACATCTTACCAAAAGGATAGTGTCCGTTTGTTAAATGGTTTTGGCAAAGACAAAGACAACTCATTATTTTATTTTTTTTAACATTTTTTTTATTTTTTTTATATCATATTAATAATTTTTTATTATTATTCAAATGAAAAAATTATTATAAAACAAAATTTTTTAATTTTTTTAATTTTTTATACCAAATATTCTTATTTTTTAATTTTTGTACAGTATCGAACTGAAATCGAAACGAAATCGTTTACCAAACGAACCCAAATGTCACAGGAAAGAGATAAAATTTGTGATAATGTTGTATAGTAAGGAATGAAATGTGTTTTTAAAAATTGAATTGTGATTTTATCGAATACGTTTTCATTAGCTATGTTGTGAAATTACTTTTGAAACCGCTAAATTAAATGGATATTATAAGCTCTAAAGAGTAAACAATTAAAGGAGGGTAATTTTTTTCCCCTATCCTATAATTCTACCTATATATATGGTTGTATCCACAAGTCAATGAAATTAAAGATAAAATTTTATGGTTTAAATAGTAAATTTATGTAGTTTGTGTAATTTATTTGTAATGAAAAGGAGTGTCAACATGATAATCAAGTGATTGAATTCATTTTTTTTATTGGTTTAAATTTTTTAGATAATTTATGATTTAATATAATACGAGAACAAAAAATTTCGAATTCAAACTTTGTTTCTATAGTTCAATTTTCATTTTAATTAAATATTTTATATGCTAAGTTTTACTTATAAAGAAATAATTTAATATAATTAATTGATTAATATCACGACAAAACAAGCTCAGATTAAGTCAAATATTACGGTTGTAGAGCTGTCGGCCTTGTGGCCACTTGTTGCAAACAAGTTTAGTACAATGATGCTGTCGGTGAGTTTGGGTTTGTAAGAAGAACCATTGGACTGGAAATTTGAAGCCCATTTTCCATGTCAGTGTTGGCCCATTCTAGCCCATATTGCTGTCTTAAGCCATCATGGGCATTGGGCTCCTTTCTTGCTCTGATTATGCACCATTTCCTGGATGATCTCTCCTCCCCTAGATTAATGCTTTAATATTTGAAAAAAAAAAAAAAACTAAAAACTATGAAAAATATTTGAAATAGTAGTATTACAACTAATTTTAGATGATGAACAAAAGAAAAAAGAGGAAGAAAATAAAGTAATAAATGTGTTTTCCCATGTTAATATTTCTTTTTATTTTATATTGTGAAGATTTTAGCTCAAAAGTTTATGATTTTTCTTAAAATCACGAAAATGGTTGGATGATTTCAAATCATGGTTTGCATTTATTAATGCCTATTCTTGTAGTTTAACAAAACAAATGATTATGGGTTTTTTTTTTTTTGAAATACATTATATTTTAAAAAATATTTGGAGTACTATAGCTTTTATTGCTGCCTTTTACAAACACGTGTGACATTATACATTTTAGAGAAACGAGTGTTATATGGATTGTGTCCATTTTAATGATTAATGTAATATATCACACGGTTCGATTCAGGTTGATGCTCACGTCAATTTATAAATAATTTGTAATAAATATGTTCCTTTAACAACATTCTTTCATTTCTTTGAAAAAAAAAAAAACAAAAACACAAAAATCTCTTACATTTATAACTTAGACATCATCTATTATTTATGATCAAATCTTATCTAAAATTCCAAAAAAAAAAACTTACCTGTAGTAAAGATTGAGTAAGAAATAAACCAAAAGAAAAAGAAAATAATCAAAATGTAGATGGAGGTGTGTGAAAACCTGAGAAGCTACTTTTTGGAACCGGTGTGATCTTTACCTCGCACCAGATTTTGCAATAAAATTTGAGTTGACTGTGATTGAGAGAAATGGGCTCAGTGGTCTGCAATGGTAACGTTTGTTTACAGCTCATTTATGTGGAGACACCGACTCTTTCAAAATAAGAGGCCAAAAGGTTAAAAACATGAAAACTTAGTACGCTTTTTTTCATAACAAACCAGTTGAGCGTTGGATCTCACCATCTCACTGAGATAGAGAAAGAGAGTAACACAGAGAGAGAGAGAGAGAGAGACAGAGACAGAGACAGAGAGAGAGAGAGATGTCAAGGCGATCTGGGGCGTGCTTGAGGTGTTGTTTGGTGGTGTTTGCGGTGATATCAGCTTTGGGAGTGTGCGGGCCGGCTCTGTATTGGAAATTCAAGAAGGGTATAAAGCTCGGTAGTTCCAAAGCCTCTTGCCCTCCTTGCATCTGTGATTGCCCTCCTCCTCTGTCCCTTCTCAAGATTGCTCCTGGTATAACTCCCTCTCTTTTTTTTTTTCTCTGGGTAATTCTTTTTAATTTTGATTTTTGGTGTTTTTGTTTCTGGGATGCGGTAAATTTCTGGTTTTGATTGATTATATGTTGATTGGAGTGAAATTAAGCGATGCCCATATCGTGAATTTGTGTTTTTGATTTGTTGTAGTCACTGATTTTGGATTTGGAGCTCATTCTCTTTGTGTTGTTGAATTAGATTGAGAAAGTTAAACCCAATTCAGGTTTGGATTTGTTTTTCCATTCTGTTTTATTATATGCTGAGTTATATGAGAGTAACTCTAGTAAGGGGTCCCCAATTCGTCGATTTGGGGTCTATTGATAAATTTGCATTCTGAGCTTTCGACTTACTTGGCTTTTAGAATAGTTTCCGTAGAGTGAATTCCAGTTCATGTTTAGAGGTGTATTTTTATTTTTCAATTCTGTTTTATTACAATGAAATACGAGGTATTTAATATTTTCCATTTCGAGATTTTGGTTCTTGTAGATCTAAATTTGTTATTCTTATTTGTATTTTTGTCTATATGGGAATACGAACTTGTTGGACGAAAGAACAACCATTTCAGTTTCTGGGTTTTATGCGTAAAAACTGGATGGAACTCAGTGACTTGGTGTTGATGGTTTTATTCTTCTGTGATCTCATTTATGTATCCTTCTAGCTCTAGGAGAATCGTAAGATCTGGCCTTGTCTTGTCTTGCATGCCTATTTATGCTCTATGGAGACCTGAATTTGAGTTTCCAAATGATTACGCACTTAGTTTTACAGCAGAAATATTCATGATTGCCTTAATTAAGAAGCCTGAAGCTTTTTGCTATGGGTGACTTAAATAACCATGTTTTGTAACTCCATGGATGTGCTCTGCAATATCTGAATATGGAATAGTTATTGATCAATCATAACATGGCTAACCCAAAGCCCATTAATCCTTTATTATTGTCTCCACCTGTGGGATGATACCTTCATAGATATTTGTTGCACTGTACTTGATGTTGGTGGTAAGTTGGTGTCAATAATGAGGTGCATGATTTCTGCTGACTTGCGTAACAAAATCCATTTTAACACCTAATATTGTCCAGTTGACTTGGTGAATCAACTGCAGTCGTGATTGATCTTGGAAGGTCCAAGAATGATCTGAGAGTTTGGGAAGCATTTTAAGTTGGAATTATTGAAAAAAGAAAAATATGTGCTTGATATAATGATGATCTAAAACTATTATTATATATGATGAATAGTTTGGGGATTTGGTCTATATTCTTCACAAATATGTGTGGCCTATCCATATTTGACGAATAAGCTGATTATAGCTCTGAAGTTTTACAATTAATTGAGAAATGTTTCCCAGTGCTGTTGCACCAATGATCACCTTTAGTTTGGTTCAAAATTATGGGCGCTGCAGCTGGATTACACAAAAGCATGTTTTTGGTATGAATGAACTGTTGCTTTTCCAGTGATATGGTTGCCATGTACATCCTGTGACAGTGACCTCAATAGTTGTGAGCCTGGGGGACACATACTTTATATAAAGACTTCTGTACATGTTTTGTTGAGTAATTTGTGTCAACCAGTATTTTCGTGAACTACTTATATTATTCAGTAAATTATGCTGCACCACTAAAACGATGTTTGTGGTTGTTTGGTTTGACTCAGACTGGCTCCTTGTTTCATTCCATTAAAATTGTGGCATTTGGTATGCTTTTGTTTGTGAATAGGTCATTATCTAGTTCTGGTCTGACCTAAATGGGGTCCTACCTAGGGGCCTTCTTAGTGAGTGATTATAAAATTGGACATTGATCTGAAATACTTCACATAGATGCTGAGCTCATATGAATTTGATTTATTTTTTGTGCATTTTGCCCGTGACTTGTATTTAGTCCCTTTTGTGCTTGGTAAGATGAGTCTTCATTGTTGTCATTATCTGATAAAAGAGTTTATTGGATATCTTTTTGGATGTTAACGTTAAATCATATGGCAATCTGCCTATTGCTGTCCAGCCATCTATGTCGACGAAAGCACAAGGATGGGCTGAAAAAAAAAAAAAAAAATCCAAATGTTTGCTCCTATTACAAGAAATGGAGATAGCCATTTGTTTGGGAAAAGTTAATAATAGATCTAGTTGTTCCATGGAATGAGGGTCATTTGTATTGAGACACTTTCTTCACATGTAGATTATTGAGATGCTTTTCTACATACTTTCTTTTGCACCTGTTTCCATGCATTATTTTGCATTTAGTTGCCCACAACCTTCTTATTCCAGGGCTTGCACAAACTAATTGGGCTAATGAAATTGCACGCAGATCTGGAATGTCTATTGTTGATTTCCTTGTCTTGTCTGCTTTATTTCTCATCACAATGACTCTCTTTTGAATTCCCAAGTTCTAGTCTTGCTGTAATCAGAGATTTGATTGTTATATGTATACTAATTTTTTTGATAAGTCTTATGTGTATACTAATATTGGTCATCTCTGGGTATTGTATTCTTTTGCAGGGCTGGCCAATCTCTCGGTAACAGGTTAGAGTTCATCCTGCTGTTTCAACTTGGTGAAGAAATTCCTATGTTACTCAGTAGTCATTATGTTCATCTTTATTCTGTTAATTTGGAGAAGGAATTCCTGCATTACTAAACCATCAAGTTCATCCATATTCTGTTAATAATTGAGATTTATACTGAGGGTTCAAAATCCTTATTGTGTCCTTCATTTCTAGGTTAAAAGGACATATGACTCTTCCACTTTGTCTGGTTTTATGAACTTCTTGTGCATATGTTTTGGACGAAGCATATATGTTGTTTCTACTGTCCATCTGGAGATTAAATTGCATTTATAGGTTAAATATGTGGATATACCTCACGAATCTAGCTATTCTTTCTTGGTTTGGGCAACTCTGAGTTGGGTCGTACTGATAAACAATTTTAAGTATAATGTTATTGTAAACTTACATTTTTTTTAGAAAATTTAATATTTTTAAAGAACTTAAATGTTGCCATAAAGTTAATTTTGCCAAACTTTGGAGCTCCAACCTTTCTATACCCATCTAGCTCTCTGCCAATGGCCCTTTTGTCTGGCTTTTACTTGATAGTTCCTTTCTACCAATTGATTCTTCTTGCTATTTCACTTCAAATAGTAGAAAATCTAAACAACGTATAACATACCCTAATTTTATGACCTTTGCATGAGGACAAAGTTATTGTCATGATTGTCTTAGCCACTACATGCTTCCTGCTCCTCCCTTTTTGCCTTGCTTCCAGACTAGTTATCTTTTCTAGTTATTTGTGATCTCATGAATGTGATTTTTATTATGCTAATGAACAGATTGTGGAAGTAATGACCCGGATCTCAAGCAGGAGATGGAGAAGCAGTTTGTGGACCTTCTGACGGAGGAGTTGAAGCTGCAGCAGGCTGTTGCGGAGGAGCACACACGCCATATGAACATTACCTTTGCCGAAGCCAAAAGAGTTGCTTCTCAGTACCAGAGGGAGGCAGAAAAATGCAATGCTGCCACTGAAACCTGTGAGGAGGCCCGAGAGCGGGCCGAGGCGTTAATGATCAAGGAGAGAAAGGTGACTTTGTTGTGGGAGCGGCGTGCCCGTCAAATGGGCTGGGAAGGGGAGTAATTGTCTGCAGAATTCGATTTATTTTTTTTCAGACCAAGCAGTGAATTGTTCCACCCTCGATATTTATACAAGCAGTCAAGCGAAAGTGCTTTGAGTTGTCACCTTGTTGAGGCAGAAATGCTCTCTCTCTCTCTCTCCCCTCCCTCTCTCTATAGGCGTTGCCCTCAGATATCCTGTATGCATCAATCTTTAAACTATAAATGACAATGTAATGGACGTCTCAGCTCTACCATTTACTAATATATGCAGAGCTATTGATGTGGTAAATCATTACATATTACAAGCATTTCCTAGCGCTGTACACAAATTTTGATTCTTGCACTTGCAAAAGGTACATATAATATATAGCTGCATCATGCACTGTACAGGTCAAAGACCAAGATATGGATTTGTGTTAGTCCTATCAGGGATGGTTGTTTCCCACAAAAAGCGCTTCAACCTTTGCTAAGTTTTCAGAATCCAAAGAGCTTTCCAATCCTGAGGGAATAGGGGGAAGGGAGTGAAATGAAGTTGGGAGTTTTCCATCTCCTCGGCAGATTTCACAGGTTGGTAGGGTTTGGAGGGTGGGGAACTTCAAACTTGGAGATGGGTTTGAATCCTCATCCTGGGATGGATGGGATCCAAGGAGTATGCCTAACATTTAAATCAAAGCCCTGAGAAATAGCCCAACAAGAACCTTTTTATTTTTTCACCTATCTGCACAACAAGAGGCATTGGGGTGGGGGGATAGGAGAGGTGAAGAACTGGTTTTTTCTCGCCCTTAATACATTGAAAAACAATATTTAAAAAAGTATTTGTTGGAGCATGTATTAAAAATATAGTAATTAAGACTAGGGCTGCACAAACGGTTACGGTTAGTGGTTATTGGCTATAAGCGCTAATCGCAACCGCCTTGTGCAGTTATCGATTTTTAATAACCGCAATCACCTAGGTGGTTAGTGGTTATTCCAGGATTTTTTTTTATATGGGCTTTTGGGCTGTTTAAGTGTTTTAGGCTATCACTCGGCCTATTTTTTGGGCTTATTTTAAATATTTGGGACCAAAGTGTTCCCAAAAAGATGAAATGAACATGCTGTTTTTTGGGCAAGACAATATTTTTGAATAAAGCTTGGCCCAAAACACCACATACTATATTATATTTCACATACATACACTCATACACAACTAAAATTACGGCGTTTTGAATGTTATATTATAATTATTATTAATATAAAATATATAATATATATTTATATTATTATATATAAGTGTAGGCGTTTAGCGGTTATTAACTGCTTTTCCCTACCCCTAATACCACTAACTACAATTAACAGTTTTTTATAACTGTCTACCAAAGCAATTAGCGGCAGTTTGAACATCCTAATTAAAACAGAGAAAAAGTGTTTTTTGGATTAAAATAGTCATTACTACTGAGATAGGTTGTGCTTCTTTTCTTTTTTTTTTAAAAAAAACCATTCCAAAATCTTATTAAAAAAATGTTTAATTTATATATTTTTTTTAACATTTTTCATTTATACTTTGGTAAATTTCATTTTCGCTATTTCTCATAGCCAAATGAGGCGGAAACAGAACTGCCAAACGAGGCTTATGTTGTGGTACATTTTGGCAGGCCCTTAATATCATTGCGAGACGCTAACGTATAACTAAACCAGATCCGTGGGGTCGTCTCTGTCGGCTCAACCGTCAGTCCATTGACTTTCTTACAGAGGAAAGACGGTCAAAATACCAGCGTACCAAAATAGACGCCCAAAAAAAAAAAACACGCGGTTTTCAACGTTCATGCACTCGCCATTCGCACGTCACCATACTCTCAACACAGCTGTGGACTTCAATTATGTTACTCCAATACGCACCCACGCGCACATTACAATATAAAAATGCATACTTTAATCTAATTAATATTAGAATAGAGAGAAAAAATTGATTTAGATCTATCTTGGACTGAGCCGACGGATCTTTCATAAACTACCCAGATCCATAATTTGTCAAGTAAGCAGCTTTTTGTTTCGTGGGTCTTATATTTGCGGCTTGGTGTTGCTTCTGTGAAGTTTCTTGGAGTATATATGGATTTATTGTAACGAAACGATCTCTTGGGTTTCTAAATTTGGTAATTATAGTAAAAACATATTCTGGGATTGGATGGAAAGTTCAAGGAGAGTGGAGAAGAGAGGGTATGGGCAAGGTGTGGAGGATGATGCAGAGCTCGTTCCCGGATCGAAGAAGCCGAAGTTGCCAGCTTTGGCGAGGTCTGTTTTATGTACAACTTTTTCATTATCTATCTTACCCTGGCCTTTTTGTTGATGAGAGTTCTTCCTTTGATTCATAAGTGTAATTGTTCTTTGAAAAGTTAGAATGTTGGGTTTTTTTGCTTTCATTTTTTGGTACTGTCTTTGTTATGGTTTTTGTGGATTTGGTCCTCTCACTGTAAATAAGTTATGACATTTCTGAAATAATTGGGGAATTGAAATCCATTTCTTAGGATCCGAAATGGATTGAAATCCATTGCTTGAATACGATCTTAATCATTTGATAGTATTCAGAAAATATTGGATATTGCATGGAGAAATGGTACTTGATGTTCTACAAGAAAAGGAAGGTTACATGCAGGACTGGTCCTTGTCTTATAAATTGATATTGTTGTTAAAACATGGATAATGAGAGATGAGACAGTGGGGGGTATTGTGGGAAGAAGATTTTGGAGAGTACCAATATGTAAACATTGATCAATTTATGATTTGCTCTAAAATGGCCACAGATCATTTCACTTTATACCAAGATAAGTTTTATCGCAAGCTTATAACCTTGTAAAGTCTACTAACAGCTTGAATTTTACATTAATTTGGCCTCCTCAAACTTTTGGTGAATTTAATCAACTTCATAGTTGAATCTTGTGGTTATTCTCTTTCTATTTTTGTTGAAATGTTATCTGTGCAAGCATTCAGTTTCAATTTTGAGTCCACTTCAATGATTATAGAGTTCAATTTATGTGTGCAGTGTAATTGTGGAAGCTGTGAAGGTGGATAGTTTGCAAAGACTTAGCTCATCTTTAGAGCCTCTTCTCCGCAGAATTGTGAGTCATATAGTTATCTTTTGAAGTGATTATTTGCAAAACTGCAGAGTTTAGGTTATTTTACTTTGATTATCAATTGCCATCTTCTTGAATTTGTTGATAGTCTTGGAGGTGAGTTCCTTTACCGTTCAGCTCTGCAAATCATAGAAACAGGATTGCAAATGTGGATCTTTAACTACCTTATTTTACAGTTCATCAACAAAATAAATCGAAAAACTAACCACATTAAATTGTTAATATTCTGCCATGGGTCAGGCATTCACGTGCATATGTACCTTTTCTTTTTCTTTTTTGCCCCTCACAAGTTCTCCTCTTGTTAATTCTGCCATTTTCGTGATAACAGGTCAGTGAAGAAGTGGAGCGTGCTTTAACAAACTTAGGCCAATCTAACGTGGCAGGAAGGTGAGTTCCGTCATTAACATTTAGATGCTAACAATTAGCATCTTTGTCTTTTCATTGTCAGTCAGAGACCTTTATGATTCTTACAAAATTTAAGGATAAATGATGGAATTTTTGCAGCACCACTACTTGTCGGTATATGTGGTCTTCCTCATGACTCATGAGTCCTGAGGCAAGCTTATGACACAAATTCTTATGTTAACTTATCAAAGCGATTCTAGCTATGACCCTTTGTGGGCAATAAGATGGAGTTCTAAACGTATGTGTTTGATATTTTGATGCTTCCTTGACAGTAATATGTGGATTAAGTTAAAACAGACAAAACCAGGACTCTAAGTTGGACTTTAAGTTTTTGCATGACATGTATGAACTGCAGACATTCAGAAGAATTGATAATGTTGTAGACATAACTTTCTCAGCTGTCTCTGTCTTAATGATGATCCCAACTAATTATAAACTGAGTGATTATATTTTCACCTTTGATAGGTCTCTACCTCCAAAAATACAAGGCCCAGATGGAACAATTCTGCAACTTCATTTCAAAACAAGAATGCCGCCACACCTATTCACAGGCGGAAAGGTTGAGGGTGAGCAAGGAGCAGCCATCCATGTTGTCTTGCTAGACCTGAATACAGGCAGTGTTGTGCGAACTGGGTCAGAATCCGCAGCCAAATTGAACTTAGTGGTGCTTGATGGAGACTTCAATGACGAAGCTGATGAGGATTGGACCAAAGAGCACTTTGAGAGCCAGGAAGTAAAGGAACGTGAGGGGAAAAGGCCACTTTTGACTGGGGAGCTACAGGTGATCCTCAAGGAAGGAGTAGGAACACTAGGAGAGCTTACTTTTACTGACAATTCCAGCTGGATAAGGAGCAGGAAGTTCAGGCTTGGTGTTAAGGTTTCCCCTGGATATTGTGAGGGGATTCGTGTACGTGAGGCTAAAACAGAGGCTTTTTCTGTAAAAGATCATAGGGGCGAATGTGAGTTTTTATGTTGTTGTTACTTTCACTTAGGATAGTTTAAGCAATAGGTAATAGTTGTTTCAATTAAATCAATCTCATTAGAAAGTGCAGAGCGGTGCAACAAAAATACACAGAAGGTATACAAGAGACACCCTCAATTAGGGAGAAACTAATGTTGTCTATTTCAAATGAGACTCACTATAATAGGATCACCTGCTCAGGTGCAGTTAATAGTAGATTGGTTGGTTTAAATACCAACCATTATAATTTCTGTAAAATTTTTTTATTATTAGCTTAGTGTGAGTTGCGTGGTCCTAGTCCTATGTCTATGCATATATTTTGGTTCTAGGCAAATTTAGAAATGTTTCTCATCTTTCTTTAAACAAATCCATGCAAAGCTTGTGTTAATGAAATTATTCTTTCTGTAACTTCAGTATACAAGAAACATTACCCTCCTGCTTTGCATGACGAAGTTTGGAGATTGGATAGAATAGCAAAGGATGGAGCACTGCATAAAAAGTTGATTAAGGCTGAAATTGTAACAGTTGAAGATTTCCTTCGGCTTCTTGTCAAGGATCCACAGAGATTAAGAAGTGTAAGGATTTACTAAGTTTTCAATTTTTTTCATAAACAATTTTCTCTTTCCTTTATAATTCATATTCTTTCTTTGAGTTCGATCGTTGCTCATTTTCGATTTCTTATTTTGTTGCTCACACTCACAATGTAGACTCTTGGGAGTGGAATGTCCAACAGGATGTGGGAGAACACAGTGGAGCATGCAAAGACATGTGTCTTGGGCGGGAAGCTTTATATTTACTACACTGATGAGACACAGAGCACTGGCATTGTTTTCAACCATATTTATGAGCTCAGAGGCCTTATTGCTGATGGGCAATTCCTCGCTCTGGAATTGCTTTCCCACAGCCAAAAGGTTGGATTTTCTTCATTTCTCTGGAATGTTGATCACCATAACACATCTATTAATTTGGCCAGATTGATTTATAATATGCTCTCTTCTTACATTATGTGCAAACAACACAGACAAAGTTCTACAAAGAGAGGTACCAAACTAGATAATCATAATACTCAGGTATAATCTTACTTGGATGTTTTAATTAAGAATATCAAATAACTAACAACAAAAACGTGCCATAGTTACAGAAAGTGGCAAACAGCATCTGAAGGTCAATTCATATTGTTAATATGTGGCATTCAGAAATGAAATAATACATGATTATAGATTTTCTTCATGCTACCAAAGTGCTTTTTTGCTTATGTAGTCATAAATCCTAATTTTGACTCCTCTGGCATAAGGGATTGCATAAATTGAGTGACAGCAGCTTGGCTATTCTGCTTATATTCTTGGTTTGTTGGAAAATTTCTTAACCACAACCTCTCTTCAGGAGTTGAATGATTTTTTGATGAGCAATCATTTGATACTTTCTCTCTTTTAGTAAATTCAGCTCATTCATTTTGGAACTTCATGCAGCTTTTAGTGGATACCCTGGTGAAGAGAGCATATGATAATTGGCATCAAGTTGTAGAATATGATAGCAAAGTCCTAAACTCCCTCGCCAGTACTAAGAAGGCAATAAGAGCCTCAGCTACACCTATAGCTGATCACAACTATACTGCAGATCGGAATATAGCAACTGTACATGTTCAGAACAGACAGCAGTATATCTCTGAACCGGACACACAAAGCCAATATAACCACCAATCTGTCCCTCAGTTGATTGAATTTCCATGTGTGAGGGGTAATCAAACAGCTGTAATGACATTAAACAACTCACAAGCAGCATTATCAAGCAGCATAGACTACATGCCAGTTGGAACTCCTACAGTTGGGGATTCATATTTTTCTGGAGATTGGTCTCATCCGAGGAATGGGGAGGGGTCGGAAGATCTTTTTGCCGATGAAATCCGCCTTAGGAGTTCGGAGATGTTGGAGAGTGATGACATGCAGAGACTGCTAAAGACATATAGTACGGGAGTTGGTGTTGGAATGGGGATTGGCTTTGGTCATTCTGATGAGCCTTGTTTCTCTTACAGTGTTGAATATGATTCTCAGATGGATAGGACATTTGGGCATGAGCGTGGCCGGAGCTCAGGGAAAGCATTCATTGGATGGCTTAAACTTAAAGCCGCTTTAAGGTGGGGGATATTTGTGAGGAAAAAAGCTGCAGAAAGGAGAGCTCAGCTTACTGAGCTAGATTGACTTGAATGCTTGCTTGGATCCATATTTGTCCTGGGTTCTAGTGAGAGAATATGATTTGGTGCCTTGAACTCAACCATTTGATTGCTCAGAAGACACAGATAAAGAAATGAATGGCTGTGCATGATTTCAGTGAAACCTGACTTTCTTGACACCCAAGAGAGTATACGTGAAAAGAGATGAGAGAGAATAGTCATGTATCATGTTTGCTGGATGTTTTTACCTCGATTTACTTGTTCCAAACTTCCAAGCATCTTTTCTTTTCTTTTCTTTTTTATTTATTTTTTTTCTCTCTCTTATGAATTTTCTCAGCAGGCATCCTCCTTGCTTCATGTGTTTGTAATATTATTATTCTTTTCTCCTTACTCATTCACTACATAGCCTTGTCCAGATTCCTGTGTTAATCTATATTTATGCTTTTGCAGGAAGTCAAAATCGCCTTGCATATATGATATATTTATCAATGGTTGTCTTTGTGTTAAAATGCGTCAAGTGGCTTAACGGAGTCAGAGTACGTCTTGCCCCACAAATTTTGATTTTTTTAAACAAAATTGTAAAAAGTGTTCCTTTTTGAAGTACGCTTAAATAAAAATGGTTTGAAATTGTAAATTAGAGTTGTTTTTTTAAAAAATGCACGATTTTAAAGATTGAATCATGATTCGTACTCTTTTTAACCAAAACAACTAAGCATTCAAAATTTGTTAGTTTTAATCTTATCATATAAGGATGTTATCCCATTTTCTTGACTAATGTGCTCTCTAATTTGAAATGAACCAAACCTGAAACCACCAATCATAAACCGTAATTGCATAACACTAGGACTTATATATATATAAAACTTATTTCATTCCTCATGAAATAGCTATTCATCTCATTTTTTAGAAGAATAGCTATTCCCCTTAAGCTATTCCTAAGAATAATGTGCAACCAAACAAAATAATGGCAATTCCATAAGAATAGATATTCCATTTCAATCCTTCAAAAAAAGATATATATATTCCATTTCAATGATTTATTCCACGTATCAAACGAGGCCTGAGAATTAATTTATGCATTAACCGACAATGGTTCCTAGATTTTGAATACAATATGAAACTTTTATAGGTCTTGTCTTATTATTAGAAAAAAGAAAAGGCATACACATACATTTATTCATCTTTATATCAGAAAGACATTAAGAATTTCTCATGACCTTGTTCTATCAACAACAGGAAGAGGAAAAGTGGAAAGAATTAATTAAGAAAAAGATCTTATGTTAAGAGTTGGAACTAAAAAAATAATATGCAGTAGCAGAGAGCGAAAAAGGAGGGGAAAAAAAAGAAGAAAAAAGATGAAGAAAATACATGATAATACAAACTCCTCTAAGAGGAGTATATTTATGATGGTGATGCCCTTCAATTCTCTAAGCTAGAGGTCTCATAAACACGACCCAAGAGAGTAAGCATCGAATCCAAATTCCCCATCACTCAACATCATCTGATTATGTTCTTGTATGAGGTGCATAGGATCCTGTCATAAGAGGATAGAACAGAGAACTTAGTATAGACAAAAGGTGTCTTCTACATGTTTAATCAAGCAAATGATACAAACAGCTTAAATTGGTTGCAAATATTCCCCTCTATTTCCACTAGCACGAAAAAAAGGATGGCAAAACTACACCTGCATTTCATTGTTTATCTGGTATTGAAATGGCTACATGCTGAAAGAAAGAAAATTTTTCATTTACTTGATGTGTGTGCAATCAATCAATTTAAGATTTGTTAGATCATAGGTTCATTTTCTTTCATGTTTATTATTTTATATTATAAAATAATATGAGTCACAACTGAAATAAGCCATAGTTAGCTGATAAGGATCCTATCTTAGACAACATTCTCTGCTACATCTTTAATGAGCATATATTTATTTACTACTTCTATCCATCATTGTTTTTTATAAGACATTTCATAAATCAATTGCTGACTAAGTATGCACACTAGATTAGATAATGCATTCTCACTCTACGAATTTAACAATTGGTTGGCTAGCAACCTGACCATTATGAAGATCTATCTAAATAACAGTATCACAAAAATAAAATCTTTGGTAAAACTCAAGGTTAGATAGATGTAGGCATGAAAACAATCAAACGAGGGCATCCGACAAACAATCAGCAATGAGTCAATAACAACACAATGAAGAGATTGATTAGCAAGTTGTTGGGCATGGCACTTGCCCCTCAAAGAACTTCGTGATATTGCACCCTATTACTGGCAAGGAAAACTATATATAGTATACAAAATTCTCCTGAAAATGCTTAGCTGGCTATCAATCAACATCAATGATGTATCATCAACATCGTTCTTTGTAGTGATTTCGAAGTCATTATTTCATGGAAGTAATGATGGTTAGAAAGGTATTGGCTTGAGATTTGTGACCAAATAAGCAGTATTTGGTCATGGAGTAATCATAGTCGCTGCTGTAAGCATTATGTGAGCAAGCAAAAAAAAAAAAAAAAAAGGTCTGTAAGAATATAATATCAAGTTGGAAAAGAAAACTAGTGTGGAAATGAAATTTCTCCACATATCAAGTTGTGTTAACCAGAATCTTAGCTTCTATGGTTCACTGAGTTTGACAATGTGACACCCATTTAAAATTATGACTTGATCAAGAGAAATGTGCACATATTAAAAAAAAAAAAAAAAGAATCAGAAGCAAAAAAGGCAGGATATCTATCATACCCGTTTCGCCACTGCATTCATTATATCATCTAAAGACTCATAACTGTTGTGAATGAAACCATCCTGTGCCTTTGCTTGCTCCAAGAGGTAGTCTGCATTGGCATTCATCTTTGTGTCCAGATCAGGTTTCTCAACCTCACTGTGCTGACCAATGGACAGAGTACCACCATTATTAAATTGGGCAATCAGAGACGCATCGAAACTTTTGCTGCAGGTTGCATTATTTTGCTCCAAACTTTGGCCCAAGGGACTCACTATACCATTGGCAGAAACCAGAGAATTCACTGCACTGACAGTATGATTCAAGTTTTGGTTGTAATTCTGTTTCTGTTCTTCCCATCTTTGCTTTGATGTGTAATTCATATTCTGAACGACATTACCAATCAAGCCTTCTTGGCATTGTGCATCTCCTCTTGAATCCTCTAGAGCAGCTGAAACTGAAATTGTTGAAGGAAAACTAATTGGGCTGTTCCCAATATGAGGGCTGGTAGAGGATATACTCAAATTATTAGAAAGCAACTGATCGTGATTAAAAGGTTCACTCGGTGGCAAAGCATTTGGTGAAAATCTGGATAACTGAACCGCACCCTGCCAGCTTTCATTACTTCTATTATTATCAAAAAATTTAGAAGAACCGCCAATCCCAATGTTGAAAGAGTCTGGAGTCAGCGAAGCCACTCCAAGAGGAGATTGGTTTCCAAATGCTCTCCTATTATGTTGTGGATTCCCTTGCAACACCAAAGGATTGCTTGAGACACTTGATAACAAACCATTCGAGCTACCAACAGTCACTCTGTTGTCAGTAAAGTTAGTAGCAACAGTAAAACCTGTTGAATCCCTAATGGGATTGAAATCTCCAATGGGTGTAATGCTCTTGCTCTGTTGCAACTGGTTGAGCTCTAATGATGTCGGAATGCCTTGAAATAAACTAGCACTTTGGTTTGAAGGCAACAGAGTTGGCTGGAGCTTCCCAAGACCGTTGACAGAGCTGCTCAAGTTTTGACCACTTGATTGCATAAGTCCAGAAGAGGAAATTCCACGAAGTGTCAAACCGGCAGCAGAATTTAGTCTACCAAACATCCCACCTGGTGTATATGATGATAGACCTGAGCTTGAAAGCCTTCCTGATCCTACCAAGGTGCGAAACTCTCCAAATCCATCTAGTGAACCCATGTGCAAGTAAGACGAATCTTTACCCCCCAATGCAGCAACCATACTAGCCTGCTGAGTTGCTATAACATTGACTCTTTTCAGGTAAAGCCTATATTTCTGCAACACAAGATGACACAGTAAGCTTAAAGGTACAATGTCCTAAATAAAGTATGACTTATTTCATGAAGGCATATATACCCCAATTTTTTCATGTATGCTGAGCTCCTCCACAGCTAGTTGGGGCATAGGCATGCACTCTATCACTAAAATTCCGAAATTACAACACAAACTACAGCTGATCTGGAATTCGAACCCCTATCTTTGATAAAGAAAAGAATTCTCTCAATTATTAAATTTAAATGTCAAAATTACCTCCTAATCTACCCATGCGTTGTACTACCCAAAAAGTATAAACCAGCGTGCTCCCGCTCTTGAGTTATGATCTTAGGTTTTCTTCATAAAAAAATTGGATTTAGGGGTTTAAATTCCATTAGAAAATTCATGAATTGATCAATTTCTCAATATTAGACCTACTCAAACTTAAACTCTACAATACAATACAAGTTTAAACACTATAGGAGAATACTAGAGTCCTATCATAAGTCTTCTTCTTGATGCTTATCATCCTCTGCATTGTCTCTAGGAGTTTGAGCTTGAGTAGGTCTAATACTCAATTCTATTAGAAATTTCATGAATTAATCAAATAAACATCTATATATTTAACAATAAATACTTCTTTTTTTTGATTCATTATTCAATTGTTTCACTTACTTTAAGCCAAATCTTTCCCAGTAGTAAGAGCATCCCCATCAAGCTCTTCATATTTAACATTTCTTTAAATTTTTACCAAAATCCACAAAAAACATCATTTATCAAACTCTTTATCCAAAGTTAAATTTAACATTTGCTTTAACTCCTCTTCAAATATAAAGACACCAAAAGCAAAAGCTATTTATTTTTTTAATATTATTTTGGTTGTTGGGGTGGCATTTTGGAAAATCTCTCGCATGGAATCAAAGTGAGTGAGTTTCATGGCAATTATATTTATTAATAAAAAATAATATTTAGTTAAAGTAGATAAATATTTAGAGAGTTTAATATTTGGTAGTTTTAAGAAGTTGCTAGTTAAATAAAAAAAGTACATTTTCAAAGTTAAATTTAAAGAAATTTTAAAGAGCTTAATGGGAATGCTCCCATCATGTTAAACACAACATTATTCCATCTAATTCAAATCCAAAGTTATTCATGGGTCTAAAAGCTTTCTAATTAGAGAATATCTCGCTGTAAAGGCATAACCATGTTAGATTTTTTTTTTCTTCATGAAAGTGAAGAAGAGAAAGGAAAGATCTGTGCCTGCAGATGGCTTGCCACATTTTCCCTCGTAAGCCCTTCAACATTCATCAGGTCAAGAATTTTCTTAGGAACAGCCTCTGCATTAGAAATTAAATAGGAATCAGGCATGATAAGCCCCAAGCAATAAATACAAATGATCACTTCTTTGTAGCAGATACTCACTTTCAAGTCCCAATTGATTTACAGCTGCAACAAACTTTCTGTGCAGCTCTACAGACCAAACTACCCGAGGCTTCTTCTGGCTTGATGGGTCATCATTCTCATTCTCATTTTCTTCATCTTCTTCTTCCTCATCTTCATTTTGGTCCTTCCGCTTCCTACTGAGTTTGCTCTGATCTGCATTACCTGTCAATGTGACCTCTTGGCCACCGTCTCCAGTACCATGACCACCCTTATCTTCGTTGGGGGACTTGTTTTGCTCCTTGGGGTCAATTTTTTTCCGTCGGATTACATGTTGCCATACGTTTTTGAGCTCTTCAATTCGAACAGGTTTCAATAAATAGTCACATGCACCATGGGTAACTCCCTTCATCACAAGCTCAGTATCACTATGGGATGACAACACTGAAACCACATTGAAGGCAAAATTAAATCAATTAACCATGTCATTCATTAATTCTTTTTTTTGATAAGTCATTTCACTCATTAATTCTAAAACAACCATTTTCTATTTCTTGGATTGAGCACTTAACAATATTGAGGTCACAAGAAAAAATCCTTCCACTCCAACTGGAGCCCTTTGACCTTACATCTATACCAAAACTATACCCATTTGTGGACACAAAAAAGCAAATGATATATTCTCAAAGAACAAAGAAAAGATCAAGCTTACTGATGACAGGTAGGTCCATTTCAAGTCCTACAAGCTCAAGGAGCTTAAAACCATCCATGTCTGGCATATTCACATCACTGATAACAAGGTCAAACTTGTTTCTGTTCTCCCTCAACATTTTCAGTGCCATGACCGACTGATTGGTCGTTGTAACTGCATAAACAGAAAATCACATATATAAAGATGCCAAATTTGAAAAAAATATGAACATCAAAACCCAGATACTAAAATCAAACATAATAGATTCATGTGTAATTTATAATCATAATTGAAGTATGCAAAACCAGAAGAGCATCAAACAGGGTGTAACCGCCCATTAAAATTAAAAAAAAAAAAAAAAAAAATCAGAAATACACCAAAATACTCGACTAGGATAAATGAATACCCATTAAAAGCAATCACTAAAATGTTTCTTGTAAAACAAAATGAATGGTAATATGGCATCCCTCATCAGATTAACAATATTTGATATAGAGAGCCACCAAATACGACACTTTTCAATAAACTACATACTATTCACATCAAAACACAAAATTTTATAAAATTGAAAATGAATAACAATTCAAGCTCAATTCACGTGCTACACAAAATCAAACCAAAAACAATAAAAACAAAGAAGAAAGTAACAGACCCTGATAGTTGCATCTCTGAAGCAGAGTGTCCAACAATTTGAGACAAATTGGGTCGTCATCTACAGCCAGAACACGCATACCCACCGGAAACCTGTCCTGGCTCACATCTTCGCCCACCAAATTACGTCTTCGGTCCTCCACAGTCATTGTGAATCAACAACTCCGGAGAACCCAGATGAGAAACTGAAAAACAAACAAAGATCAAAGAGCAAAGTCTCAATTTTGAACCCGATTTTCCGAGCTTTTTCAATAAACCCACAAGACAAAAAATCATAAGCAAGAGTCTGACACGGAAAGAGGTATCAAAAGGGGGTACTAAAGAAGTGCTAGAGAGAAAGAGAGAGATGGAATGGGGGAGTAAGTAACAAAATAGACAATGATGGTGATGGCTAGGACAGAGTTAAGGTCTTCCAACAGAACAGATATCTTTTTTAGTATTTTAGTGAAAGACTTTTTCTTTCTATCTCTCTCTTCTCTGTTGAATTGTTCTCTCTCTCTCACTCTACTGTTGATTTTGTCTTTAGCTTTTTCTTTCCAACAGAACAGAAAAGCTTTGTACTTTTATATTATTTTTGGTTTATAAATTATTATTGCAGTAGAGCTATTTCTTTGTGTCTCTTTTTAAACCTTTTATTTATTTATTTATTATTTTTTTGGTAAACTCTCTCTCTTTCTTTCTCTGGCCTCCATATAGAAATGGAAGACCTTTTGGGTTTGATAATGTAGTTGTGATGTCCACAATAGCTTGATAGACCCTACCATTTCTTTTTAATAATAAAAGAATTCATCAATGTGGATTGTTCAGTTACCATGAATCAAGCTATTTCCCTCTGGCTTTGTGACTCAACTGTACTTCCTAATTCTATTCCACCATAATAGTTACCCAACGGATGGGTCCCTCCATGGCAAATTTTATAGGACCTATGAGATATAATGCTCTTTATGGTCTATAAATTCTCCACAAATTTCTAATGTTACCTTATATTGGACTAAGTTTGAATTGCAGTCAATTCGGTAGTTAATCAAAAGAAGTCGGAGTTCACTAAACCGGTGTCGGGCTGCTTATGAGCCATATTGAAAAACTCTCTCATTGGAAATTCGGGCAAGCTGAACCAATCCCGATCCCCTCGTATTACTAGATTTGCTAAGTAAAAAAGAAGAAAAGAAACGACCTCAGATTACCTTAATGAAAAATGTCATGGACGGTCAACCATGAAAACATTCTGTTTAGGTTACACCTGGGGTAATCTATGCAGAATCATCTCATTATTGAGGTGTTTAATGCTAATCATATTCAAATTTGCCATTATTGGAAATATATTTATAGCTCCTAGCAAGAATTCTTTTAAATGATTGTGAGGGACCCGTGACATGAGACTCTTCTTAAATAATAGTTCCATTTCTCAAGCAGAAGCACCAGCAGACAATTTTGGCATTTTATAAGCTGCATTGTTGCCTTTTTGTTTTCCTAAGGGGGCATAAGCATTCAGTAGCATCTCTTTTATTGTTGTTTTCTACATGGCAAGTACCTTCTCCACTGGGTAATCTGCTCTATAATTTGTCCCATTAGTTGAGTTTTTACTCTATCCATTGCATGCCAATATAATATTCACGCCCGTCTCGTTAAAGGTTATTTTGGTTAACCAAAGTGAAAACATAATTGTAATTGGCTAATTACTTTTAACTTAAAAATAGGTGAGCTGTTACAGTGCTCCCCAAACAACGGAGAAAAAAAAAAAAAAACATTTTTGACTTTTGATAAAACATGCACATAACTTTGAAATATAAATAATTTTTTTTTAAAAAAAAATACAAATAGTTAAAATAGAAGAAAGATAAATTTATGGGGGTAATTTTACTAAAAACTCTTGAACTTTTACTAAATTTAACAAACTCTCCTAAACTTCAAAATCTCTTAATTTAGTCTCTGAACTTTCAATTGCAATCAATTTAGACCTCTCATTCAGATTTTAAACGTTAAATGACATTTATACCCTTGACTTTTTTTATAAAATTCCTACTTTACCCTTGATTCCAAAATTTCTAACGGCTAAATCAGGAGATTTGTCAAATCGAGTGAAAGTTCAAGGGTTTTCAGTAAAATTATTTCTTAATTTATTAACTTAAACAAAAAAAAAAAATTGTTGAGTGAAATGTAGATGCTTCCGTTCCAAAAAAGTTGATTCTTGTATTTTTACTGTTATGCAAGGCAGCAATTCTCATTATGTAACCCTTTTTCTCACTTGATGTTATAACACTTTTAATTCTCATAATGGGTCTTTCAAAAGGTTACAATAATGCTATTTTTTTTTTTACAAGGTAATAATTTTGAATGCAAGGAAAGAGAATACCATCATAATTACTTGCTAGTTTTGTTTTGTCTGGTACAATACCATCATAGCCCCTAAAAAAAAAAACAAAAAAAAAAAACATGCAATCATTAAGGAGGGGCAAAGTGGCCATTTCCTTTTTTTTTTCAAATTTCTTTTAAATTTAGTGTATTAAATTTAATTTATTGGGTAAAAAATTTCTTCCAATCCAAGAAACTTAGAAAAAGTTTGACTTAGAATATTAAATATGTAGGCCTTAGGCCTTCCCATATAGGTTCATCGAACATGATCAAATTTGATTATTGCCAATTCATTTTCATGTGGGTCATTTTGTTTTGTTTAATACAGCTTTGTGATGGGTAAATCATCATGGAAAGCAGCTACAGGATGCAAAGATTGCTTATAAGCGAAAAGATTGCTTGAAAGTGATTTGCATTGATTGATAACTCAAATCAAGAAAAGACAATGAAACTGAGACGACAACAAATATATATTTATATAAATAAAAATGACACATGGTTAAACAATAATATGCTTAAGGAGAAAAGTAACTAAAAATTATTAACAATTGCGTACAACTTTGGTAAAAAGATAAAAAAAAAAAAAAGTCAATGAAATTAATGTAATATGATACTGTAGACGACAATCCAATCCTCAGCAAAAGAGAAAACTTGGTAACGGGGAAAACAACTGGAAAAAATAGAGAGAGAACCAAATCCATGGAAGCAAGCAAAGTGATGATCAAGCAAGGATAGCAGTCGTTTTATTGTTGAATTATTAGTAATTTAAGTTAAAAATATATAAGAGTATTTATAGGGTCAATGGCTTAGTCATTTCTTATTTTTATTTAAAATATACAAACAAAACACTAACAAACTTTTATATCAAATTATGCATCCCAAATACAAAATACATTTTTGTTACATTTGTGAACAGTTCACAACTACGTGTAGCAGAGGGTATTGAAGCACAAGATAAGTTCTCTCAACAACAATTGTATTTGTTGTCATACTATTCAACTTATCTTAAATTCGTATAGCGGGTACTGTTCACACATCTATCTCATTAATATACCATTTCTTTATCTACATCTCTATTTTTCCAAAATTTTTTCTTACTATTTTTCTCTTCACATCTCTTTTTTTCCAAAAGTTGAAAAGTATGATCTTTAGAAAAAATACAATCCTTATAAAAAAAAAATAATAATAATATAGATAAAAAAAAAAAAGATAATCGGATGTATGATGTCTTTGAAAACTCATTAGTTAAACTTATTTAAGGTGGGTTTTGATTAGCTACTTTGCATAAAAATATGCATAAACCAATGTGAATGCTCTTAATCTGACAGGTAGATTTGCAATTTAAACAATAAAATTGTTAAAAATTTATAACCATTTTTAGATTATGTAATTCTCATATGCATTTGGGTTGAAGAAAATTCTTTAGAGCAAGCAATTTCTAAATACAATACATATCAATTTAATAGACTGAATTGAAAGAAAACTCCTGCAAAACCGTTTTAGAGGAATTATGTTTATCACTAATATTCCAAATATCATCAAAAGTAGAAAATATGAGACCTGTTAATAACGTATAATCAATATGAGACTTTGTTATAATCATGATTTTTTTAAAAAAATTTAACCAATTTATATAAGAGTAACTTAAGAAAATATATATATATATATATATATATAGAACCATTTTTTAAAGTAGAAAATAATATGATATAGGAAGACTGGTTGGCTGCCGCGCTGTCTTAGAGGAGGGGTGGACGATTTCTTCTCTGAAAATGAGTAGCCCTTGGGCATAGCTAAAAGTACCATAAGAAGTACACTTCTCATGTGAAGTCCTTTCCGAAAGTGCTCAGATACAACCGCGTTTCGAATTCTGATTGGCTGGCCACAAGTTCCGAGCATATGAACCAATTTAGATTCCGGACCCAGAAAGAGAGGCAGCCTTTTCTGATAATGACACGTCGCGATAAGGACCTCTTCCCAGTCGAAGCTCGGGGGCCCAGAAAAAAGTGTACTACTTTTTTTTTTTTTGTCACACCGAGTTTATCAAATAAAATCATATTAAATTAAATATTTATCTTTAAAATATATGATTTTTAGGTCCATTTTTAATAATGCATTATTAAAATATATGTAAAAATTAACTGCTATAAAAATAAATTTTGATTTAATAAACTGAATTAAAAGTATTTTTCCACAATTGAGTTTATTCATGATTTGAATTAAAAGTTTTTTTTTTTTTTTTGACAAATTACTAATGATAAAAAGTAATAAATTCAATCATTGATTAATGTTTTGATATTTTTCATCTCTCAATAATTATAATTTAATGTCCTCAAGGGGTAGTTCAATCAATTGTAGACTACGCCTCATAAAATGGAAATCACTAATTCGAATCTCTATCCTCCTCTTTCCTTCTCCTTATGCGAACATATCAAAATAAAATTATAATTTAATACATGAAATATTAACTTTATTCATGATTTGAATTTAAGATGATTTAGTTTGATATTGGTAATACTATTTACCAAGGACGCACTTGAGCCTCCGTTCACATAGGGCTCTTTCGGTTAGATGGGTCCATTAAGGCCTGTTTACCCCTCGAGTTGGAATGTGTTCATCAGTAGGCAAGGACTAATGCTATCAAGTTAGCCTCTCTCCCTCAAGTGGGAGTCATCGATCAGTAGCCCCCAGTCCGTTGAGTGCTTCACTACAAACAATAGGATCACTTTGACAACTACCTGCAAAGGGAAATATTTGTCTGTCATTGCTCGTGTCGTAGTAACCATGTCTGTCACTAGCCTAAGCAGGACATTTTGTACTGACAGGATACCAAACTCTCATGCGGGCCGGGGTAATCCATATCATGCGTGTATGTGAAGCAATCCATATTCAATGGGTACACCCCCAACCAAATGATGCAACATAGTCCAAATTGCTATACTCCTATAAATAGGAGTTCATTGTAGCAAGTAACTTCCTAAAGCTTTTTCTTACCTTCTTGCTCTCTATTCCCTTTAAAATCAATAATCTCTAACTGACTTAGGCATTATAGTGCTCCTCGTCAACATTTTCGACAAGTCACATCCGCCAATTTCTTGTCTCTCCACAAGTTATCATTTATCTAAAAAAAAAAAAGGGTATTTAATAAGTAAATTAATATTCTAATAAAATATGTTAAAACAATCCCTTTAGAAAAGTCATCTCTATTGGTAGTGATCAGCGACAAAGCTGATAGAATTAGACATAATTTCACGTGTTAAACTAAGTTGCTTAGCAATACATTAATACTTTTTAAAGCTTGACAACTAATTTGGTTGCCAGCCAGCTCACTGCATGTCCATTTGGTTAAGCATTTTTGGGACAATGTGGTCCTGCAAGAAGGTCCGTTGATTCATATCACGTGTCATTCACCGAAAGCTTAAGGAGGAAATCTATAAATAGAAAATGTGCCTAAACAATGGAATATGCCTGCCTATATTTGTTGGCGTCCACGTAATTTCGGTTCTAAATACATACTTTTTTAAGAAAATACATTAACAAACAATTTTTTTATCAAAATTTCTGTTAGGGGCGAGTATCGGTTATGTCACGACAATGAATAATTTTCACTTTTTTGGTTAATCGGTCAGTCTGTTAATAACTAGTTGGTTATAAGTTTTTATGTTAAGATTTATTAATTTCCTTGTAATTATCGAATCAGTAAAGAATATGTTTTATAAATGAAAAGAAAAAAGTAAATTCATGAAACACGGACCAAAATGACAACCACAAATTGGCTGGACAAACACAATAAGAAAAGTTACCAGATAAAATTCAAAATTCACTTAAATTATCGGTTAAGTCGGTTAATCGATAAAAAAAAATTTCTACCGCCTACCAAACCGAATCAATGATGAAACAATATTTTTATTTCGCCTACTAACCGCCGGAAGTTGGTTGTCTATTGGTAACGGTCGATAAGCTGTCGGTAGGTGGTAAATGGTTAATCTGCTCACCCCTAATTTTCATTATGTTTTCTATTTTTAAAATTAAAAAAAAAAAAAAAAACAATAATAAACAAAGAAAGTCTTTTTAACTATTGGTTGCAACACAAATTAGGATCTTTTCCAGTTCAAATGAACTGGAAAATATTCTGTTAGTTATATTGAAATGATATTTTTAACTCTTAAAAAAGTAAAAATAAAAAATAAAAAATAAAAATACTCCTTAAATATAATTCGGAATTTTTTTGTCTTTTGATTTGAATTTAAAACTAGGCCCATCAAGCCCAATTGAAACAACTTTATCCATAGGATATTAGGGCCTTCACCCTTGAGTGCACCAAACGAAATGTCTTCTATTGGGGTTTCACTTTGAAGTCCAAGCAGTTGCTACATCCAATCAATGATAATTAATCCAACGCAATTATTGTGTGATGCGGCTCTGTTTGTTCATGTATTTTAAATAATATTTTTTATTTGAAAAAGTCTAATGATATAACATAAAGATAAAAATGTTTGTGTTTTTAAGTTTATTTCGTGGTTGAGTTGTTTGTTAATGTTTTTGTTTTAAGAAGAGAAAACAAAAGTTTTAACAAATAGAGTTCTAGATAGACAGACCACCTCAATCATCTTCCTAGCTCTCTTTTATTGTATTTGTTCAGAAAACAAAAAGTATGATAACTCCGAACCGTAGAGAGATGAGGGAAGAATTTATCGGAAGCGGAAGATAAACACCCGACCGAGTTTAGGTCCAACAATGTTATATTAACCATAAAACTTTTGTTGTTTCTAATTGATATGAAATTTTATCACATAAAACTCCAAAAACCCAAATATAATTTGTAACAAAAACTAAAATGCTCAGAAAATAAAGCAAAAACTAGATTGATATCCTAGTCCAAACATAACAGCATTTTTCACATGCCTAAAACATGCTATATATGCATGGAAAACTGCAGAGAAATCAATCAAGAAATATTGTGTAAGTTTGGTTAGTCCAAGCGTGTAGTTTAGCAAGTGCAAAATAAGATTATTGGGGCCAATAAGTAAATGAAACAAACCCATGTATTTCTTTTCTCAAACTGATGATAGTCTTTACATAAAGCTCAACTTTGTAAATTAATTATACATGAAATCCAGATCAAGAAGCACATTCTCTTGCATTAGCTGCCACGATAAACTTTTTTTCACATCAACCATAAAATAACTGCAGTAGATTCCTACCTCAAAAATGGTGATCTGAACAGGATCTGGTTCAAACAGACTACATGTGATTCCTATCATTTTGTGATCTTAAGAAACATACCAGGCGAAACAGCTTAGCCGCCAAACACGATAGCTATTCTTGGAGAAAGGCCAACCATGCAAAGGAACATATATGTTGTGATTCCATAATAATCAAATGAGGAGAAAGAACCAGCTATCATCTTCCAAATCTCAAGCACTTGTTGTGTTTGACTTGTGTAATACTTGAGTTAGAAGTGAGTTCTTTCGTCTGTCTTGTGAGCGCGAGTTTCTCCATTGCGTTTACGAACTTGCGCAAGTGCTTAATGTACTCGGGATAAGTTTCAAGGTTGCAATGGCCCCCGCCCTTGACCCATAAGGGATCATATTTTTCCTTGGAAAGTTCCCATAAACGCTTTCCATGGGACCAATCAACAATGTCATCATTTGTTCCCTGAAAATGATCCATCATCAGAGATGCCATACCAATAGCAGCCAGAATGAATCAAATCAGAATCATATACCAAATCAAATAGTCATTAGGCAAGACAGAAATACTGTGTAGGAAGTAAGGGCCATAGGTAGAGAATACTACATCCAAGACATAATACAGTTCTATGGACAAAGCAGAAGGAAATTGATATTCCTTTAAAACAAAATGATGAATCCTTTAATTCATCCATAATGTAAACTTTCAGTTTCTTGTTCCTGATTGGAGTTGCTTTCTATAACATAATCTGGCTGTGCTTTTACTCATTTCACCAGTATAACTACAATGACAACAAAAACATGACAGAGCTTGCACTTTTTAGTCATTCCCAGACTTCAGTTTATCAGAATATCACAACGGCACAACCCAAACCAAGTAAAAAGAAGACTTTTTATCATTGATCTATGAAACAACTAGAAACCCCTTATTACCTGCGGCCAGGAAAAATGGTAAAAATAAAGAAGACACGGCACAAAAGCCCGAGTTCTTGGTATTTTAGCAACACCAGCTACATCCTCATTATCTGACAGAATTATAGACCACCTTCTTATCACATTGCAAGTGACATGTTGCAGTGACCAATCTATACAGGTAGTATTTCTCACTTCCCATTTATTGATTACTCTTTATTTTTTTGGTTCGAAAAGAATTTGTAATGTTTTCAGTGCATTTTTCGTATCTAAAGGAGAACACTTGAAATTTTTTAACTGGATTTGTTTTGTTTGAAAGAAAGAAGAAAATCTACGATATCTTTTTTGATGAATATTGGATTCCAAACCATAAAGACTCTCCCTTCATTTCACACAAATACAGTACAGAGACTCCTGAAACTTGAGAATTGTTTTTTATTCTTCTATATTATTGCATTAGAAAAGGATAGACTCCGATAAGATTCAACAGATAGAAGGTGATCAAACAGCCTACTATGATAATGCAAGAACGAATCTCTGAAAGAGGGAGGAAAAAGGGAACAAAAATCAAGGATTAAAAATTCAAACATAGTTGACTATCTAAAACACAAAATATAATGGTGGTTAAATGTTTCTTAGTGCCAGCATCTAAGATGCAGTTGTCTGTGAATTGTTTGATGTGTTAACAGTAGGTGGGTCAACCATTCAATCAAATGATATCAAGCATGTTTATGAAAGAAATTATGCAAAACAGAAACATATAAATAAATCTAGAAATGCCATGCTGTCGTATCTCAAAAAGTAATAGACAGCAAGCACTGAAATAACTTCACTAAGAAAAGAAAAGACATAAAAGCCAGGAAGCAAAGTTCTTTGGCTGCCAAAACAAATGGAATGGACAAAGTAATTAAACCACAAGATTAACATTAAAAAAAAAAAACTTACATGTATAACTAAAACCGGACAGCTGACATGCCGTATTTTGTCTATATTCTGAAAAAGAAAAATTGAAGCAGGCTTCCTCAATACAAAATCAAAACTTGCAACAGAAAAAAGAGCTCCAAAGAATACTTCAGTCAAACTTACTTTAAAAATGTCGAACCAAAATGTCATCTTGACAGGGTACAAGACCCGTATGCCTGAAAGAATGGCGCTATGAAGAACAACACCTCTCAACTTCTGTAACCGAGAAGCCAAGTGCACTGTGGGTCCACTTCCCACAGATTGGCCATATAAAATCAATTCCTCTTGCCTAATTCCATAGTCGCTCTTCAAACAATTGTACACAGCATCTATGTCGTAATATGTGTTGAACTCAGAAGGCTACCACAATTACAGAGATAACCACAATTAGCTAACAATTAGCCCTATTCAAAATGCATGAAAATCATATATTCTAAGGACAGATGTCTTTCAAACCAGTTTAGAGAAAAATTTTATCCATAGATATATTCTTCTGCTTCCATATGTCTTTCCTTTTTTCCATTTTTAAAGTTTGAGTTTTTCTTTTAAAATCTTCTTAAAACTCTTCTCAATAAAATTTTCAAGGCTATTTGGGCGTTAATTTGAAGTCTATACAAGATTTCCAAAGCAAAGAGCAACTTCAAATGCAAATTATCTTCAGGGAGTACTTACCTTGCCAGTCGATGCTCCATATCCTGAATAATCATAGCTGCAATATATCAATAACTACGAAGTAAATAAAATAGGAAAGGTTCTTAGTACTACTTAAGATTAACAAATAAATACAACATCTCAGGCGCATAAATCTGATGGATTTATCGCATCCCCAGGAAAAAAGAAAAGAAAATCACAAGCAACCAGAAAAAATCAAACGGCTCTATTGCCCTCGTTTCTTAAAAGGGCTCTGGTTAAAATTTCAATCAGAACACTAATCTTCTTCTCCCTTATATTATATTATATATATTTTTTGTGGAGTAAAGACTCATAAAGCCGAATAAAACAAACGTGCAATAGTTATGAAGCCTGCGGCATAAAAGTAAATCAATTTTGAGCAGAGTAGCTCCATGAATCGCCTAAACTCGCGCATAAAATGGTGCCATACATGCAAAGACAAAAATCAATGGGAGGGAAGAAGAAAAAAAAAAAAAAAAAAGATAGAAAAATCTTTATGAGAAACAAAATCATATACAGAAAAGGAAAACTTGGAAACTTGCCAAGAAAAAAGAAAAAAGAAAAAAGAAAAAAGAAGAGCATGGCAAACCAGAGAAGAAAAAGTTGGAAAATCTGAAACAGAAGAATTGGTTTCTATGCAATCACAGAAGCAAAACAATTAAAAAAAAAAAAAATCATACAAAACGACAAGGGATTTAAAATCCCATGATACAAAAATTAAGAAGTTTACAAATTGGGAATTGAATCCATTAATCACCAAGAAAGTGAAAAAAAATATATATATATTAACTTTAACTACCAAAAAGTTATTCCAATAACCCAAGTTCCAACCCATAACGCATAGAAAAGAACCAAAACCACAAACACCCAGTTGGGCTATGATCACAAACCAACCGCCAAATCCCAAAAATACCTCATAATATTGACACGCAGGTGAGCCCTGAGCTCGATGAAGAGTTCGTGCATCTGACCCAGGTCAGCAGCGTTGCCATGCGAGTACAGCACCGTGAACCTCGCAAAAGGGTGCCTCCAGAACATGGCAACGATCTTGTTCCCGCCTTTGGTGTCCAGCAAATGCACGTCGGCGTTCTTATCCGCTGTGACCCCAGGGAACACCAGCCTCCCATCCTCGTCTCTGTAAATATCATACGTCGGCGGGTCCGGTGGAAAGAAGGCGAACTTGGCAGCCACGCCCGCAGTCACATTGCCCATTTAACACCGACCCACTTCAGAAATGGAGGTCAGGAATACACAGAGCCCCGTGATGGTTTAAGCATATGGGGTTGAAATTTTCTCTTGGGTTTTCTGGAAAAGTAATCAAAAAATTTGTTTTCGTTTTTTTTTCGTTTTTTTTCTTTTTTTTTCTTTTTTTTCGGTTTTTGTGAGTTTGTTTTCTTTTACTGGGGATGATGGAAAGGCAAACCAAGTGGCGTCAGATGAAACTAAAGAGAAGGGATGGCAGAGAATAGATCCGATCTAAGCGGGTGAGCTGGAAGTGATGCTAGAGAGGAACAAGGACCCAAAAAAATGAAAACAAAAGAATTTGGATATGTTTTTGAGGAACATAGAAAGGTGGAAACAGTGGTGGTGGGAGGTTCTGGTTGATGCTAATGATCTGTACAGCTCTGATTTTTGATTTTGAGGAAGATAAGGCGAAGACAGTTTTGGCCTCTTCGTTAGATTGTGCTTTCTTTGTTGGAATAATTGTTTTTGGGTTTTGTCCATTATATTAAGGTTGATGTTCTATGTGGGATTTTGTCAAAAAAAATTTGTATGTTCTGTGTGTCTTTTTGTGCTAGGATGGTTGTATCAACTTTATTTCATTTGAAAGGTGCACATATTTTTAATTGAAATGAAATTCTGAATGCTATATGGGCATTTTTTATCATAAAGAATTCCAAGTCATTATTGAATCAATCAATTATTTTGTGGAATTATTAATAATATTTTGCAGTATCTCAAATTTGTAGAATTACATATTGTTTTATCATTTGGAAGAAAGTAATAATATAATCCCTTGTTAAAATGTCATCCATAAAAAAAAAAAAAAAAACACTAGAATCCAATTATAGATGAAATTAGACCCGATGTGATTGAAACACATATTCTAATATCAACCGCTCTATTTCATGCCAAACCCAAGAAAATTTTAGAAAAATTATATATATTAATTGATATGGTGTATTTTAAGTGACTGATATATTTTTGGTATGATATAAAATAAATATAAAGTGCATCAAACATGAGAGGTTTAGTTTGAAAGGACAATTTGGACATTACATAGAAGCTGGCAGTTGTGTGAAGGATGTCCCCATTATCCAAAACAGGTGTTGCTTTTAAGTTTTAAGTGCACAATAATAATTAAGATTAAAATTAGAGGGTGATGATAAATGCAAAAAGAAAAAGATGATCTAACGGCTGAGATTTGGTCAAAGGCTGCTGGGATCTTGAGAAAGAGAAAGAGAGAGAGGTGGCAGATTGGGGGGTCATAACTGTCAGAGTCAGAGGTCAGAGGCTCAGACATTCCTCATCTTTGCTTTGCTCAGCCAATGTTTTACCAAAAGAGATGACGGTTGGGGTTTTGCCTGCTTTGGAGACTGAGTCGATTCCACAACTGTCCTCTTCTACTTTGACCATAATTACCCTTCTATCCTACTTTTGTGGACTAGGATTTACTCTAATTAGCTCACCCAATTGTACATGTATTTAAGCAACTAACTTTAAGCGAAGGAGTTGTCAAACTCTTTTTCCGACCAGATGGATCGCACATTTTAAACGGTTTGAACCAAGTAGGTTTTAGAGAGTTTTTTTTTTTTTTTTTTTAAGATTGTTCGAATTTTTATTTATTCTGAGTAAGGGTGACAAGTCGTGTTCGCGTATCGAATTATAAAGGCAGATGTATAAGACTATATATGTCAACCATAATCAGACACATGTAATTAAATTGATCAAACTCTCAAACTCTGACATTCTAATTTTGTATTGGGTTTGTGTCAGGTTTGTTGATCATGCCAAAAATTGTCAACTATTATATCGCATGTCGGGTTTAGATCGTGTCGAAATATGTGTATAAGACTATATAATATAAGTTAACTATAACCTAATCTATTTAATTAAATAGGTCAGGCTCCTCAACCCTAGTTTCTTAATTTCGTATTAAGCTCGTGTCGAATTTACAAGTCGTGTCAAAAATTGTTAGTCCTAATTCCGAGCAGTGAGTATCACATTCTAAACTATTCCAAGTAGATGAGTCCCATAGTCTCATCTTTTTGTAAAATTTGAAAAGTCTAATAACATAGAATACTTATACTTTGGTTTGAGTTCATTTTACTGGAGTGTCATTAAGGATAAGGTGGTATAGAACATTTGACCTCATCTGGATTCTCTCAGTTTCATATAAGATAATTTATTTTATGGTTTAAATTAAATTTTAAATTACATAATATCATGTTTAAATAATGTGTCACTATATATATTGTTAACTATGAAATAGTACTTGGAATATAATGAAGGGTTATTAGTTTATTTTTAATTGCAAATGTAACTGATAAATTAGTCTATTTTCTGCATAGACTTTTATTTAATATATGGACAAAACAAATTCATTCTGGTTTTGAGAGAGCTAGTAATGGTTTATAGATTGATTGAGGTGGGATTGAAGAAAGGTCAATGAATTAAAGATTCATGATATTTTCAATGAGCATTGAAAAGTTAAAAAGAAGATAACCTTAAAGCAAACCTTCCTGTCCAGATAGTGATATCCTCCATTTGTCACGTGAAGTTCTCTTTTCCGTCGAAATGTCTTATTCCATTACCCATAGTTTGAGGTGATTGCCTAGTATATGAGTATTACTCACATCTCTATTATTATTTTTTTAAAAATTAATCCAACTTATATTTAGACTCATCTAAAATTATTTATAAACACATAATCAATATGAGACTTAATTCATATATAATATCTGTAACACATTGGTTTTATATTGAGAAGAATATGAGTAGCCCACATAAAGTTAGTAGTTTATAAAGATAGTTATGAGTGTTAATTTTCACATATATTGCCTAGTTTTATTAGGTGAAATTGAGCTCTATAATAAATTTTAAGAAAGCTCCAAATTAACTAGTCTTTTTAAAGTGAAGCGTAGATGTAATTAACACTTTTTCTTAGGCCATTACAAATTGTATCAGTTTGTAACACCAAGCTTGTAACATTAAGCTATGTGGTATTGGAGTACTGCATGACATGACCTTAACGAGGACGTCAAGAGTTTGAAAAATGGAGTTTGTAATACTTTGGTTCGATATATGGAAGATGAGGAGTATCTCATATAGAGTGATGATTTATAAAGATAGTAGTAAGTGTTAAGTTTCACATTTTCTAGTTATTATGTAAAATTGAGTTTTATAATAAACTTAAAGTAAACTATAAATTGACTAATCTTTTTAAAATGATAGCGAGGATGTTGTTACCACTTTTTCTTGGTCGTTACAATATCCTTACGATTCATTCACTTAATATAAGACTTAACTTTTACAATAGGACAAAAATGTTCTTATACACCATTATATATGCCACTTAACATATAAGAAGTATATAATTTTTTAATTAGCATGAAAAACTACATAATTTTTTAATAAAACCATTAAAATAGCTTGGGATATTAGTGGTAGCAAATGCTTTGGCTTTTGGCATATGATAATTGTTAGGTGTATGAATTATTCTGACTAGCCTTTGGAAGTAGAGTAGGGGACCTTGGGGATTTAAAAGTAGGAAAAATGTTGAAAAAAAAACACAAAATTTAAATGGAATGAAGATAATAATATTCTCTATTTGTCAGAGAGAGGATATGCATCAAGCAATGATATTGACTCATCTATACATAGATATAAATTACAAAAAAAAAAAAAAAAAAGGTCTAATTTGGGATTGGTAGTTGAGAGAGCATGTGATGGATAAAGTTTTGCTTCAAATCATGTTAGTATTTTTCAACTTATTCTATTAAGTTAATATGTTTTCAAAATGTATGAGATTCAACTTAATAGCCATTACTTAATAGAATAAGGGCGGACCACAAAGAAATTTCCCGTGGCACGATCAAGGGCCAAACTAATGGCTAATTGGTGGCACTTGCCTTACCTAGGCACATAGCGATAACATGACAAAGCCTATATATATATATGTGTGTGTGTGTGTGTCTACATAAGGGGAGATAAAGGAGGAATGGTGATTTTAATTAGTAACTTCCGCCTTATGAGGCATGATCCTCAACTGATTGAACTATCCATCGATGACCAAACCTATATTTGGTTAGTAGGAAGGAAGACAATTTTTTTTTTTAGCATATTTAAGGTCTTTTTTTATGCAGTTCAACTGCTTTAGAGTCAAGTTCCTAATTTCGTCATTGTCTTTTAAGTGTCTATAAGATGGGTATAATTATTGAATACCAATTAGCATGTTGATGTCGGGTAGGCAGTGGCAACCCATAGATTTACAAGTTGAAACCCTGATTTGTTTAAACAAATAGGAATTAAAAAAGAAAAACAAGGGAATTTACAACCAAATGCTCCACTAAATTGTCATTTGTCTCCCCATGTGAAGTAAAGAAGGCCAGAAATTTTGTATTGTTGCAGTTGGTTGGTCTGCCCATGGCCTGCGGCTGTGGCATCTCCAGACAACCCCAAGACACCATCTCCAGGGTGGCTTGGAATTTTCTGCTTCCCTTTTCTTTCATGTTTTCCACTGGGGGCTAACTTTAGTCTAAAGAAACTAATTGGGTCAAAAAGCCCACAGGCTGCTTGGAAGTTGGTGCACTAAACAAGAAAAAAGAAAAGTAGAAAAAAGCTAGCTAGCTCTTAGATATTAATGTTTGGACAAACGTTTATTTTAATGAAAAATATTATTATTATTATTATTATTTTATAACTATTTCACTTTGTTGGTGTGATAGTGCTAGTAAGCATTTGAATAAATCTTTGTTAAAAAAATAAAAAATAAAAAATTTAAGACTGAGTAACACAACCAAATCAGCAAAGTGAGATAATTGTGATATAAAAATGTAGTTTATAATATTACTCTTCTTTTGATCGTTTAAACTTTTATAAATTGAAAAATTATATTCCTTTACTCAACTACAATCAAATTTAATTGGGTGGTGATAAGAATGTTACAATTTTTACTATAAAGTTATTTACAAATTGGTGTGACAATTTATAATTAAGATCGCTCAGTTATCGCTTGCTTAAACAATTTTGCAATAAAAGTTTTGATATTTTTATATATATATTTTTTAATTTAATTATTTAATAGCTGACATAGTAAATGTCATGTTGACTTACAAATTAACATGACACTCCTCGTGGCACAGCCAAGTTATCTATCATCAAATTTAATTATTTAGGGTAAAATTCACTTAACCTTCTCAAACTATCAGTTAAATGATAATCTACCCCTCAAACTATCAATTGCGACAATTTATCCCTTAAATTACCAAAACAATGACAATGTACCACTTAATTTTAACATAATGACAAAATTACCCTTACCAAAATAAAAACAAAAATACTAAAATTAAAATTTTTTTTTCAAAATTTTAAGGGTATTTTTGTCTTATTAAAAATTTTATAGGGGTAATTTTGGCATTTTGCTAGCATTCGGGGTACATTATCATTGTTTTGATAGTTTGTGGGGTAAATTGTTGTAATTGATAGTTTGAGGGATAGATTATTATTAGAGTGGTAATTTGAGATGGTTAAGTGGACTTTAGCCGACATAAAAATGTCACTCTTATAAATTAAAATTTGGCTTGAGGTGGTAGTTGATAATTTGATATGGTCAAGAAATTTGTTGTAATTTTTAAATTATTTGAGGAAACTCCATTGGGAACTCTAAACAAGTGCAATAAGATGTTAAGAGAAGTAGGTAGGAAAGAATTCATAATATTGATTATCATATGATTAATGGTATTACCCAAACTTGTGATTATTTAAATGTAATTAGTTGAAGAAATCTAGGAAAATGAAACATCACTTTTCAGGTATATATATAAGTGTTGATTAATAGCTTGGGAGGGGAAAAGAAAAGAAGATTGAATTGTTGTTAGAAAAAGATAGAATTTGTGAGCATCACATCATCAAAAGAAGGGTCAACCTTGGACGCCATATCTGCCTCTACAGCTACAAACCATGGATTTCATGAAAATCTCCTGATTTTTTTCATCACGGCACGTCGGCACCTAGCGGGGTCCAGGAAGAGCAATAATGCACGAAAGAAATCAAAGATTAAAGTTTTTCTCAAAAATAAATTCTTTTAAGAGATTAAGATAGAATCGAAACATAGATTTAAATGGCTATGTAAATGATAAATACCCCCAACAAGATAATTATGGATGAGTGAACAACTCAATCTCAAGTCTTATGTCAACATACTCAAGATAAGAAAGCCCTAACTTAAATACTTTAGATTAGGATGACATCATATTTAAAATTGTACAGAAATGTTATATTATCTCAAGAGGTTATATATTTGTATTGTAACTCTTCATATTATAAATACAATCAATTATATTCTTTGAGTTTACATGGTATTAGAGCACGTCTATTTGACCGAACTCACCCACCCTCAACTTACCAGAATAACCATCCTACCTAGTTGCCCCAAATAATTCCACACCTTAGAGGGGTAATCTTTTTGGCTATGTTGATGGACCTCACCCATGTCCACCGCCCACCATCACCACCATGAAGGAACACATCTCCTCCACTACGATGAATCCAGCTTGTCTACATTGGGAGATGCAAGATCAAATCATCTTCGACTTCCTCACCTACGCCATATTGGAGAAGATGATATCTCATGTAACAAGTGCACAATGTCCAAACAAGCCTAGACTAAATTAGAGACCCTTTTCACGTCCTCAATCCAAAGCACGTATCTTAAACGTGCACTTTTAGTTGGCCACTTTGAAAAAAAGGCAACCTATCTATTGTTGATTATTTCCACAAGTTTCAGACTCTCATTGATGCCCTTGCAGTTGTAAATCAACCTCTCAGTGATCTTAAGAAACAATCATTCCTCCTTGCGGGACTTGGCTCAGAATTCAACTCTTTGTTTGGACATTGTGCATCTTGCTGCATGAGATATCATCTTCTCCGATATGGCGGAGGTGAGGAAGCCGAGGATGATCTGATCTTGCATCTCCCAGTGTAGACAGGCTGGATTCATTGTAGTGGAGGAAATGTGTTTCTTCACAGTGGTGATGGTGGGCGTGGGTGATGGACATGGGTGAGATCCATCAATATAGCCAAAAAGATTACCCCTCTAAGGTGTGGAATTATTTGGGGCAACCAACAAGATATCATGGATGAGAGACCAACTCAATCTCAAGTCCTATCTCAAGAGACTAAAGATAAGAAGTTGTAACTTAAACACTTTAGATTAGGATGACAACATATTTGAAATTGTATAGATAGGTTACATTATCTCATCAAGAGAGGTTGTATATTTGTATTGTAACTCTTCATATTATAAATACAATCAACCTATGCTAGATTACAGCAAGGTGAAAAATAATATATTCTCTGAGTGCCTATATTCAGCTATATTTCACTATTCAATGATTTATGTTACATCATAACATACTTATAGAAAAACTCTAATTATACGGATGTATTCATTTTGCTTATGCTCCGTTCACTCTGTTTCGACAACTAGCTAACCATACTAGTATTTAGGTATTATACTCTATGCCTGAGAGAATATGAGTCGCTTGTTTCAACAATATGAATAATGTTAAATATTACCCTCTTATCACACACTATTTATTGGGTTGATATAGCAGTGCCCATAAGTTAATGAATCAATCATTGTAAAAAAAAAAAAATATAAAAAAAAAAAACAAAAAAACAAAAACTGAAAAGAAAATTTGTCTTGTAAAAAATATAAACGTGGGATGGATTTGGTGTATCCACTACCCTATATTGGCAAAAGAATGCAAAGTTAGATGGAGATGGGGCATTGAGTGTATGACACGTTGTTGAAACTTCAAGGAATAATTAAAATCTAGCTTTCAAATTAATAAGCTTGGACCACTCCTAACAGCCGCCCAGTTATCAAATATTCAAGCCCAGAGTATTCAACTATTCATGGGAAGTCTCTTATTGGTTTTTTTTTAGGTTGGAAAGTCTTATTTGGCCTCAAAGAAAGATGTGCCTCTTAAAGTAGGAGTGGCAAAATTGGTTTTATGGTTTAGGTTTGAGTCGTGACGAGTCATGAATATAATATATGATATACAAATAGACATGGATATAATTTAAATAATTAATCGTGTCAAAACTCTTTAAACCTAACATGATCTGGTTAATTAAACGGGTGACACGACATACCTAGCAGAAATCATTTAAAAAAACAAATTATGTTGAATTGACGCGAATATGACCTATTTTTATCTTACTTTGCTGACTTATCAATGTCGACAAATCTTTGAATTTTTTTTTCAGGTTGATACAAGAGTTGATTGGTATAACTACATTAGCATGGTAAAATAAAAATAAAATATTACCTTTTCAACTTAGCAGAATATGAGAGGCTGCACGTACACACAGGTTTTTTTATTTTTTTATTTTTTTATTTTTTATTTTTTTATTTTGTCTGGCGAGTACATGATTTATATCACAAGAACAACAGAGGTACAAATGACAAGGTATAACAGCTACACTATAGTATAACCTTGGCTAGACACTACGTTCATCATATACATTCTGTTCTTAGTATTGATCTTAATGGACTGAAACTGGAATACAATCAAGAAGAAAGCTCTAGTTGCCACTTTTAAATAAAACATGCTCTTCTTTTAATGTGGTCTTATCTCCAACAACTGAAACCCAAGTTTCTGCAATTTTATCCACTCTTCCATCCAAAATTTCTACTGTAGTGAAGGCTCTCATAGTGCCACTAGACTCTGGTGGTGCTGAAAGAGGAGTTTCAATATTCATGAAGCTTCTGTCGCCAGTGTCTTGTTCATCAATCAATCTTTTAACCCTAGGAACAATGGCCCCATTCAAGTATATAGTGTTGTCAGCTCCAACCACAATCATTTTCCGGAGGCCATTTCTATATGCCAGCTCTTTATGCATGTGACCAAAGACAACCATTGGGATACAGACCTTGCCAGTCTCTTTGAGGAGGGATATAGCTTGTGCTAGATCTGTACCATTAGATAAAATTGCAAGGTAAAGACATTATTTTCTCTTACAAGAGATGAATAAAATGCAATAATCAACCTCATTAGGTTTGAAGGGTCACCAAGTACAGCAAGCCAAAAGGCAAAGCAGGATAGTGAAGTAAATGTAGTGTGCAGTGTAGAACACCAAAACCTCAAAAGTAATCCGGCCTTCACAGTGAAAGAGCCACCATCCAGGCTTCAATAACACCAAAAATAAGCTGAAAACTAGTAAAATTACCAGGATCACCATGGTCACCTCCCCCCAAAACCCAATCTTTTCCACAGATGTCATCCAAATTAGAACCAAGACCTGCCCATAAATTTTCTTTTTAAGTAATATTGACAAATTGTCCAGATAGCTGAACTAAAATTTTTTTTGTCAGACTGATACACCTGTAGGTCCATTATGTGCAAGAAATATAGCCAAATGGCCCTCTGGTGTGCCGAAAGCAGCTTTATAGATTCTCTTAGCACTTCCATCCATGTCCTCAACTCCATATCTAAGAGCAAATTCCAAATTGATAAGTTGCAATTTAAGTTAGAATGACAACAACAAGAGTGAGACTCCATATTTTAACATCTCATCTGCATGCTAAAAGAAGTAGTTTCACTCTAGTTCTATAGCAGCTGATGCCTATGAAGAGAATAGATGTCCAACAAGCTCATGCAACAGGGATGCTTGAAATTCAGATTTAATATACAAGGAGATAATGTTAGGAACAATCAATATTATTTATAAAACAAACTATAGAGATAATCACGTAATTACTTCATAAACAAGAGGGCGCAATAGAAAGATGGTGTGATGCAGATAAAGCGAACTGTTTATAACTTTGACATTTGAAAGTGGCAATAAAATTCCAATTTCAGAAAAAGTTGCTGCAACACAAGACATACCTTGCAGACAGAAGCCTTTTCCGAAACAACTTCTCTCCTCCACAAGAAAATGGCCGTCCACCCACAACACTTAGTTTTATCAGAGGAAAGTCTAAACGCCGATAAGCTACATGTTCCTCACCGAGACTGATTGGTTGCAAAAAGTATTTTCAGTGTTAACACAATTCTTAAATGATTCAAACATAAAACGTACCCTTCTAAGAAAATAATCAGTCGGTTTATTCATTCATCAGAATTTTCTAGCAATGCCGTGAAATTTACTATGCCCTATTTGCATTTTCCCATAACTGCCATGGTTTCGTAAGCAATGGGCTTTCCAAACACAGTTTACAGATCTTATCAGGAACTTCTCAAGCAGCTAAAGAGATCCACTAGTCAATTTACGATATCCCTTTCTCCAATCATAATTTACCTTTTTACCACAAATTGCTGTTTTTAGAAGGTCCTTCAAAATTATTTTATAGTACAGCAAAAGTACTTGGAAAAATGGTCTGCTGAGTACAGCAATCGGGATTTCCGGTAAGAACTAAAGGCCCAAGACTTGGGGCCATATTCAAGGGATGACATCCATTTGGCTTGTTTATTAGCACATTTGGCAATTCAGGAGTAATCGACTATCTACAGTAATCTCAATATGGTGGTCAATATAGGCAAAGAATCTTCAATAATTAGTCAACAGAACTTGCCCTCCAACATGTGAATCCAAGGCTTCTGGTATTAGCCCGTCCCTTCATGGGATAGATTTTATAGAAAATGAAAAAACACAAAAAGAAAAAGAAAAAGAAACGGGCAAAAAAGAAGAAGATGAAATTGCCGACCATGTCATCATGGTTATATTGTCAAGCTAATTGACTAATAAAAAAGAGAAACAATATATTAGATACAAAAAGGACTTTTCAGAATATTTGACAATCTTAGAAGTAGAATAATCTCACCACTCAAGCTGAAGTTGAACTCTGTCCTTCTTCCTGGTATTCAAATCAAGGACTTAATTAAGCCGACTATTAGTGAATCCATATTAGAACTTACTTTAACTAATCAGAAATGTAGTTATCAGCTTTAAATGTGCATGACACATGTGCGAAGAGGAGAGTAAAAGAACATAACCAATTCTATTTTAAAAAAAATTGTGGCAACAACATAACCAAGCTAATAAAGTGTACAAAATATAAGAGTAAAAGAAGCCCTCTAATAAGCATATCATTAATAATTGAAACATACCAATACACTAGTTCTACCCAAGAAGGGAATTACTTACAGGGAAATAGAATAAAAACTTTTTTTTTTTGATAGGTAAGAATAAAAACTTACTTGACAGAAAACTGTTGAGTAAACCAGGAATCATGGTTTCCCAATATAACTGCTTTAGCAAATTCAAGACTTGCAATACTTTGAACAAGTTCAACATTCTCATTACCAAAATCACCTGAACAAAATCCCGGGAAAAGAGGCCGAACACAAAGCAAAACAGAAGAAAGATTTAGGCAATTTAAATCAGCAAGTGAAAATAGATCTTACCACCTATCTTGCCCAGATACAAAAACAAGGCGCAAACTTGGCATTCTGTGGACACACTCAGTGTTGGTTAAGTGCGCAAAATTTATTTGAATGTATGGATAAGTCTAGAGTTCGTCAGACATATGGAAGTGTCACGAATTCTGGGGTCTAACATTGACACAGCTCTTCCATATACATTTCCAGGCCACTTAGGTTACCGGTTAAACAGGCTAAATGAACTTAAAGATATAAACGAATGCAAGATAGGTGATCAGCGAGGGAGAATGGAACCTGCCTGTAAACAGCACCAAATCCGGCTGCATTTCACCACAAACCCATATTAAATGAGATAAACACACAATTTTTTATCACATAAAGCTAAAACAACACATATGAAGGAAAACTAAAAAGCAAAATACAATTGGCAGTAATTAGAACACACTTTTTTTTTTTTTTTCTTTTGGGTGCATTTGGAAGTTAAGTTAACATAATTCACTTCTTCACAACTAATATTTAACATTACTCACTTTACTTAATTACCCATCAAAATTTCTGCTTATGTATTTAATTACCCATGAAATTGTTATATCATAACCATAATTCCAAAGCAATGAATTTCAATCTATTACAAATCCCAAAACTTAATTTTTTTTCCTGTTGAAATTCTAAATACAATTTTTGGGTCCAACAAAAGTCAAAGATCAAAGAGAGAAAATTACCTGCAGAAATTGAAGTGCCTTTGTATCTTCTTCAAGATTCCAATCATCGTGCTTCAAAAACCATAAAAGAATTGTCAGCAATGGAGCAAGTATCATCATTTCGAGCTAGGGTTTCAAAATTCAGTCAAGAACAAATGCAAGAGAGAGAGAGAGAGAGACTCACGACGTCGCCGACGACTGCGATTCGAGTGGAGGCAGACATGGGAGAGCGAGTGGAGGAGTTGGGGTTGGACGAAGCGGAGGGAGAGGAACTGGAGAGACAGCAGAGAGTGGACGCGTGCACCAACGCGCTTAACATAGGGGGCTTCTTTGTCTCAGAGTGACTCAGCTAGTCAACGGATATGGCTGAAGTACGTGATTAAAATCCTAGGGCCTACACGTAAATCACTAGTTGCCTAAAATTGTAGGGCCTAGGTGATAAAATTTTTCAAATAGTAGTCGTGATAAAATGATAATTTCTTTTTTAATACCTTTTAGATTTTTTATTTTTATTTTTTATTTTAAGGAAAATCATTCTGATTTCATTAATAGAATAATTAAGAGCATAAAAACTCTTACAATCACATAACATAAAGTTTTGAAAGATTATATCCGAAGTTGAAAGATTACACGTTATAAAAGGCCTAAAACATACAGATCTTACATTGAAATCCTATCTATGACGTCAAAAATCCGCAAAGCTTGCCCAATCTTCAGCTTATAAAACATGTCTACTCTATGCAAACTCCTTACGGGGCAAAGGTAGCGTATTTCCCAGGCATGAACAAAAATCCCACACCCAAACTATTTCCTTCACGATCCGAAAGCTATAAAATTATTCACATCCTCATACCAAAGGCTAAGACAACAAAACATACACGAAAATACAAGAAAATAACAAAGTAACAAAAACCCACAAACCAGCAACACTATCGGAGTGAGGAGCGGAAGGAAATTGTTGGAAGATTATGGCCGGAGTGCAAAAGACATAAAAAGCCTACAAACACAAAAGGAAGGCCGCCGAAAGAATTTGGCCGGAGCGCAACAGACCACACATCAGTGCATGGTTGCCCAAAAAAAGATGCCGAAGGTGCCAGTGGAAGCGGGCAGAGCCGATGAGCGCGGGGAGGATGGAGGGGAGGAGCCATTGGTCCTTGTTAATATTAAAAATGATAAAATACATATTATTTAATAAAAAAGGAAAACTTAGTGGTGAAATTGTTGAATATGGATTCTAGTCCAATTGAATCCATATAACGGCAAAATATTTTTTAATCTTTAATATTTGTTAGAAAAAATAATTTAGATCTTTTTTTTTTCTTTGGCCCTTAAAATTCTTTTATACAATACGACGTTCTTAAAATTGAATCTCTAATTTCGTCCAATTACATAATTAAAGAGTTAATTTTTTTTTAGTGGATGACATGACTCGAATTACATACTAACACGTGCCTACCATCGTACTTTATATGTCTTCAAAGCAGCTTGGCCTATAATAAGTATCGGGTTCACGGCTTTAGGTACGACACTATAGCTTTTAACTTAAATGGTTTTAAAGGTTTGGACAGCCAAACCTTAGAATAGATGTTGGGTTTGACGTCCAGTATAACTAGTAATAGGATAGGTACTATATATGCTTAATTACAAGATAAATATGTTTACTTTTCTACAAAAAGAAATTAAAACCATTTAAGATTAGAAAAACTTAAATGCTTTTAATTTCTTTTTGTAGAAAAGTAAACATATTTATCTTGTAATTAAGCATATATAGTACCTATCCTATTACTAGTTATACTGGACGTCAAACCCAACATCTATTCCAAGGTTTGGCTGTCCAAAGCGGCCATCATAATGTTTTTGCTTATTTAATTTGATTTTTCTAACCTATGCTACAAAATAGCCCTCCACACGAGACACTTCTCTAGCTTATGTGGCTTAAGGTAGCATTAGGTTGTACTAATAGGTTATTCATTCTACTGTTAGGTTTATTGGTCTATATACGGTTCCTTTATGTATAGATTGTAGAAAGGGTGAAAATGTAGTTTCGGTTGGCGGTTATTAGCTAAAATTGTTAACCGTGACCACCTAGGCGGTGAACCGACGGTGAGAGCTTAGTAACTCTAATAATCGTTAACTGCTTTTTAAAAGAAAATTTTAATTTTTTAATTTTTAATTTTTAATTTTTTTTTTTAAAAAAGAAACAAAATGATGTCATTTCTATGGTAACTAAGACATAACCCGCGTTATGCACGAGATTCATCTTTATAATTTAAACGCATCCCCATCTTACTTTTTATGTGAAAAAATTTATCATGCATCTTTTAACGAAAAGGCATACTAAAGATTATACACCAGTACATTATTGAATATGCATTTATTTTTTGAAGTGTTCTGAACATGTACTTAATGACACAATCACACACAGATGAATTAAAACATAAGACTTTTAAATTTAGTTTAATTTATATAAACTAAAACATGGTAAAATCTTTGTTCCCGTCGGAGTAGTTTAAAATGAAAAGAAGTATAAAGAGAAAAAAAAAAATAGCAAGAATAAAAGTTGGATTCTGATTTTCAAAGCATTAATAGAAATTAGTAAGAATCTATTATATTGTTTGTGTCATACTTATTATATTTCAATACAAATAAAACTCGTATACTTCTGAACATTTGAAGAAGAAGAAAAAAAACATAGAGAAAAAGAAACAAAATAATAAAAAAAATTTTACTCAACATATAATGTAATTAAATAAAGCTTCTCACATCAAATTGAACACTTAATTATCTATTTTATGTTTCCAAAAAAATGATTTTTTTTTGCACAGTAATCAAATAATTTTTTGTTTTCTTTTGCTTGAAAATTTTAGTATAACACAAACGAAAAAAAAAAGAAAATCTCATAAAACATTCAAATGAATTACAACATATTTGTAAAAATGTTAAAATATTTGTTCTCAAGTGGGTAATTTAAAATGAAAATAATCGCAAGATGAAAACATGTGGATTTTGATTATCAAAGCATTAGTTTTTAATATTATTAGTCTGATACTATTATATTTCAATGAAAATGAAAATTCATATAATTCTAAACATTCTAAAAAAATACAAAGCAAACTAAACAAAATATTTTTTTATAAATACAAAACAAAATCTTTCACTAAACCTTTAACGCAATCAAATTAATCAACACATAAGGTACAATGCTTAATATTTCTTTTACAGTTGGAGCGATATGCTCCAGCTGGTTTGAATTAATCAATGAGAAGGCAGTCTTTTCTTCTTCTTCTTCTTCTTCAAAAAAAAAAAAAAAAAAAAGAGGTAAAAAATCGACTAAATCACATAAACAAAACAAAAAATCAAGTAAACCATAAGAGCCTTTATTTAGTTTAATTCATATACATTAAAACATGTTTAAATCATTGTTCGTATAAGTATATATGATTTAAATTGAAAAGTATAAAAAATTAAAAATAATAAAAAAGCAAGAAGAATACACAAATTATAATATAAAAAAGTAGTAAGAATATTTAATATTTTTAGTGTGATATCTATTGAAAAAAACATATCAGCACTTTTTGGTACTCTGTTTCCAATTTCCTAGCACCAAATTCTATATATTGTTAAAAAAAAAAAAAAAAAAAGCAAGAAGAATACATGGATTATAATATAGAAAATTAGTATGAATATTTAATATTTTTAGTGTGGCATCTATAATATTTCAATACAAATCAAACAAATATAATTTTGAACATTTGAAAATATACATATATATATATAGAGGAAAATAAACAATTTTTTTTTTTTGTTTTATTAAAAATTTGTTCCTTTAGATATATATACATGGTTTAAAATGAGAAGTATAAAGAAAAAAAATAGCCTTTTAAAAAAAATGGGCTATATGGTATTTTTTATTTTTTATTTCTTTTATGACTTATATGGCCGATTATGAGTAGTATGTTTTTAAATTCTAAATGTTGTCTTTATATAGTTTTGGAAAGTAATAAATTCTAAGAAAATAATATCGTACATTAAATTTGTAAACTTAATGAAATCACATATAAGGAAAATTATTGAAATATAATTAAATGCTTTTAATTAAGCTAATTTAATGACTGGTTCACTCTTAAAAAACCGGTTTACAAATTATGCCTTAGAATTTCTGCTTAATTACCCACTTTACTTACTTTACTTAATTACCCATCAAAATTTCCGCTTATGTATTTAATTACCCACGAAATTGTTATACCATAACCATAATTCCAAAGCAATGAACTTCAATCTATTACAAATCCCAAAACTTAACATTATGATATTCTTAATTTTTTTTCCTGTTTAAATTCTAAATACAATTTTTAGGTCCAACAAAAGTCAAAGATCAAAGAGAGAAAGTTACCTGCAGAAATTGAAGTGCCTTTGTATCTTCTTCAAGATTCCAATCATCGTGCTTCAATTCAAAAACCATAAAAGAATTGTCAGCAATGAAACATTAAGTATCATCATTTCGAGCTAGGGTTTCAAAATTCAGGATATAAGAACAAATGCAAGAACCCTAAACCCTATACCTAACCTATTACTAGTTATACTGGACATCAAACCCAACATCTATTCTAAGGTTTGGCTGTGCAAAGCGGCCATCAGAATGTTTTTGCTTGTTAATTTGATTTTTCTAACCTATGCTACAAAATAGCCCTCCACACGAGACACCTCTCTAGCTTATGTGGCTTAAGCATTAGGTTGTACTAATAGGTTATTCATTCTATTGTTAGGTTTATTGGTCTCTATACACTGTTCATAGTTTTTAGTAAGAGTAAAAATGTAGTTACGGTTAGCGGTTATTGGCTAAAATCGCTAACCATAACTGCCTAGGCGGTTAGTAGTTTCAACTAATCGCTACTAACTAGGCAGTTAAACCAGCGATTAGTTGTTAATAACCCTAATAACTGCTAACTGTTTTTTTTTTAAAAAAAAAACATTTAAAAAGAAATAAAAATTAAAAAGACAAAACAAAACAACGTCGCTTCTATGGTAATACGACAATACCCTACTACCTACGACATCCTTTCTAAATTCATATATATATATGACGTCGTTGCATGTATTATTATTATTATAAGCAGTTGGCAATTAGTGATTAACGATTAATGGTTAGCAATTTTTTCAAAACTTAAAACCACTAACCGGAACCACCTAGGTAGGCCATTTCGGCCCTAAATTTTAGTGTGATTCATAAATGTATTCATCATGATTTCAACTTTACCATTAAAAAAAAAAAAAAAAAAAAAAAAAAACTTATAATATTATTAAGGGTTAATAACATTTTTGGTACCTGGGTTTTAATGTTTTTATTTTTCTCCTTAGGTTTTAAAACATGACAAATCTAGTACCTCAGATTTTGGAAAAGACCGAATTACCACCTCCGTTAATTTCCATCAATCCCCACTAACGGAAGTCCACTTTATCGTTATTTATATCGCGACACGTGTCATAAAATTCAAAATAATTAAAAATAAAAATAATAATAATAAAAAAACTAAACCTAAAAAAAAAAATTAAAAAATTAAAAAGTTACCGGCGAGAATATCACTCCCGTTGCTGAGAAAGTAGATCGAGAGGACGTCGTTATAGACCCTTTTTTTGTTTTTAAGACGCTGAGAGATCACTGTTTTGATATCATTCTTCCTCTGTGATTTTTGGTGCAGTTTTGGATGGGTTTTCCTCGTATTGCGGTCTAGCAATAGGAGCTGAAAGATCACTGTTTGACATGAAGTTTTCTTTGTGATTTTGGGAAATAAAGTTGCTGAAACACTGATTTCCAGATGGGTCATGCTTAGATTTTGATATTAATCACATATAGGAGTATTGGAGTGGCAGAGCTATTGTGGGTTATTTGAGAAACTGGAATTGGAAATGGAGGATCAGGCAGTTGTTGGTCATATATCTCCCCTGAATATATTGAGGGAAGAAGATGAGGAAGATTTTCGGAGTGGTTGCGAGGATGAGGAAGTGTGGAAGGAGACTGAAGAATCCGTGAAGGAAGAGTCAAAAGACGATCTTGATGAATTTTCAGTGAATCTTTAATTTTTTAATTTTTTTTATTATTATTATTATTATTTTTTTAATTTTTAATTATTTTTAATTTTAATGACACATGTCGCGATATAAATGGCGATGAAGTGGACTTTCCTTAGTGGGGATTGACGGAAATTAACGAAGGTGATGATTCGGTCTTTCTAAAATCTGAGGTACTAGATTTGTCATTTTTTAAAACCTAAGAAAAAAAAAAAAAAAAAACATTAAAATCCAAGTACTAAAAAGTTATTAACCCTATTATTAAATCACAAAAAAAACAAGAACCATCTTTCATCTTTGTCAACATCAAGGGAGGAAGATAGAGGAAGCCTACCAACTGGGGTAAGTGATATATAAATACAAAGTATTAGGCAACAATGTGTCAACCTTCTCCACCACAGACAAATTAAATGGACCAATCTAGCTATATATAGTGCCTCCAATTCCCATTGACCATTTAGCCAGTTCATCACCGACATAGCATTGTAAAATAATTAATATTCCACATATATATCCGTTTAATTAATTTGTTGGCTTGTACTGCTTGGAGAAGGGACCATAAGGCCGGACAACCTGATCGCTAAGAAAACATTGACTTATCTTATATACACTACTCCCTACCCCAAAGTTGAGAGCCCCCATGTACTAGCTAGAATGGTCACAACCATGCAAGTAGTGAAAAAACTCAAAATATCCTTGTGAATGATTTCAAAATCACATGGATAGGAGTGTGTCAAGGCCTAATCATTGATTTGATACACCCTTAACCCTCATGACCTAATATCTACAACGGTCCATTCTATTTTGTGACTTAAACCCATGATGTGTGTTGGCTCTTATACTAATTGTTAAAGCCTAACCATTGATAATCAAAAATCTTAATATTGTTAGATATTAGTTTGGTTAAACCTTGATCATATTACCCTTGGGATCATGTGAAGCATTTGAAAACTTTATTGAGATTATAGTAAGTGAATTGGATCAAGGTTGAAGTCTTGTAATTTCACTTTGATGCTTATACAATTACTTTTATTGATAATGTACCTAATATTCTATTAGGGTGGGTGAATTAAGTTAGAACATCTCTTAACTCAGAATCCGGATAGGGAAAACAAAATTGATTGTTAACGGAGCTCGTATTGGGGTTTTGTTTGTGTCTAATTCTAGTTAGAACTAAACTCATTGAAATTGGGGCATATGTCCCATAGCAAAACACAAAAAAACACGTGTCTCAATCTCAATGCATCTGGTTCTATTCATCCAAAAAAAAAAAAGAAAAAGAAAAAAGTTCATCCATATCCCTCGTATCCTTTATCCATCTTCTTTTCTTTGGATAATTGTAATTAAGCTGACATTTTAGACCAAAGCTATGTTATAGACTACTGCTTAATTCGGTAATTTATGCTATAGCAAGCTATACGTACGCGTAATAAATGATATATATATCCTTTCATTAATTCTTTTGACCTCTATATGATAATAAAACTCCCTCTAATAAAGTCTTCATTGAAACTGTCAATGGCTTGATTAAAATTAAAGTTCAACCACACTATCTTATACGCAATTTGCCTTCTTAATATATATTGTACTATCAAAGGCAAAAAAAATAAAATTCAGATAATTAATTAACTCAAAATCGGGGAAAAAGCAGAAGAAGAAAAAGCTATATATACGTATGATCTCAAAGCTCCAAGGAATAGTACACTGCCTACAATTCCCTTGCAATGGCTTCGAAAACACTTGCATATGTGCTTTCAACCTTCCTTTTCCTTCTCCAACTCCACCTCTCTGCAGGGCAGACGACTATCGTGAAAGCTGCATACTGGTTTCCCGGCAGCGAATTCCCGGTGTCAAGCATAGATTCCACCCTTTTCACCCATCTCTTTTGTGCCTTTGCCGATCTAGACTCCACCACCTACAAAGTCACCATTGCTTCCACAAACGCAGTTCAATTCTCAACCTTCACCCAAACCGTGCAGCAAAAAAACCCTTCAGTCAAAACCCTTTTATCCATCGGCGGCGGAGGCTCCAGTCCTTCAACCTTCGCTTCAATGGCTAGCCAAAACAGCTCCCGTAAAACATTCATAGATTCCTCCATACA
>NC_081546.1:28721936-28750237 GCF_901000735.1 Corylus avellana
TGAAACATTAAGTATCATCATTTCGAGCTAGGGTTTCAAAATTCAGGATATAAGAACAAATGCAAGAACCCTAAACCCTATACCTAACCTATTACTAGTTATACTGGACATCAAACCCAACATTTATTCTAAGGTTTGGCTGTGCAAAGCGGCCATCAGAATGTTTTTGCTTGTTAATTTGATTTTTCTAACCTATGCTACAAAATAGCCCTCCACACGAGACACTTCTCTAGCTTATGTGGCTTAAGCATTAGGTTGTACTAATAGGTTATTCATTCTATTGTTAGGTTTATTGGTCTCTATACACTGTTCATAGTTTTTAGTAAGAGTAAAAATGTAGTTACGGTTAGCGGTTACTGGCTAAAATCGCTAACCATAACCGCCTAGGCGGTTAGTAGTTTCAACTAATCGCTACTAACTGCCTAGGCAGTTAAACCAGCGATTAGTTGTTAATAACCCTAATAACTGCTAACTGTTTTTTTTTTTTAAAAAAAAACATTTAAAAAGAAATAAAAATTAAAAAGACAAAACAAAACAACGTCGTTTCTATGGTAATACGACAATCGCTAACCATAACCGCCTAGGCAGTTAGTAGTTTCAACTAATCGCTACTAACTGCCTAGGCAGTTAAACCAGCGATTAGTTGTTAATAATCCTAATAACTGCTAACTGTTTTTTTTTTTTAAAAAAAAACATTTAAAAAGAAATAAAAATTAAAAAGACAAAACAAAACAACGTCGTTTCTATGGTAATACGACAATACCCTACTACCTACGACATCCTTTCTATATATATATAAATGACGTCGTTGCATGTATTATTATTATTATAAGCAGTTGGCAATTAGTGATTAACGATTAATGGTTAGCAATTTTTTCAAAACTTAAAACCACTAACCGGAACCACCTAGGCAGGCCATTTCGGCCCTAAATTTTAGTGTGATTCATAAATGTATTCATCATGATTTCAACTTTACCATTCAAAAAAAAAAAACTTATAATATTATTAAGGGTTAATAACATTTTTGGTACCTGGGTTTTAATGTTTTTATTTTTCCCCTTAGGTTTTAAAACATGACAAATCTAGTATCTCAGATTTTGGAAAAGACCGAATTACCACCTCCGTTAATTTCCGTCAATCCCCACTAACGGAAGTCCACTTTATCGTTATTTATATCGCGACACGTGTCATAAAATTCAAAATAATTAAAAATAAAAATAATAATAATAAAAAAACTAAACCTAAAAAAAAAAATTAAAAAATTAAAAAATTAAAAAGTTACCGGCGAGAATATCACTCCCGTTGCTGAGAAAGTAGATCGAGAGGACGTCGTTTTTGACCCTTTTTTTTTTTATAAGACGCTGAGAGATCACTGTTTTGATATCATTCTTCCTCTGTGATTTTTGGTGCAGTTTTGGATGAGTTTTCCTCGTATTGCGGTCTAGCAATAGGAGCTGAAAGATCACTGTTTGACATGAAGTTTTCTTTGTGATTTTGGGAAATAAAGTTGCTGAAACACTGATTTCCAGATGGGTCATGCTTAGATTTTGATATTAATCACATATAGGAGTATTGGAGTGGCAGAGCTATTGTGGGTTATTTGAGAAACTGGAATTGGAAATGGAGGATCAGGCAGTTGTTGGTCATATATCTCCCCTGAATATATTGAGGGAAGAAGATGAGGAAGATTTTCGGAGTGGTTGCGAGGATGAGGAAGTGTGGAAGGAGACTGAAGAATCCGTGAAGGAAGAGTCAAAAGACGATCTTGATGAATTTTCAGTGACTCTTTAATTTTTTAATTTTTTTTATTATTATTATTTTTAATTTTTTATGACACATGTCGCGATATAAATGGCGATGAAGTGGACTTTCGTTAGTGGGGATTGACGGAAATTAACGAAGGTGGTGATTCGGTCTTTCTAAAATCTGAGGTACTAGATTTGTCATTTTTTAAAACCTAAGAAAAAAAAAAATAAAAACATTAAAATCCAAGTACTAAAAAGTTATTAACCCTATTATTAAATCACAAAAAAAACAAGAACCATCTTTCATCTTTGTCAACATCAAGATCAGGGAGGAAGATAGAGGAAGCCTACCAACTGGGGTAAGTGACATATAAATACAAAGTATTAGGCAACAATGTGTCAACCTTCTCCACCACAGACAAATTAAATGGACCAATCTAGCTATATATAGTGCCTCCAATTCCCATTGACCATTTAGCCAGTTCATCACCGACATAGCATTGTAAAATAATTAATATTCCACATATATATCCATTTAATTAATTTGTTGGCTTGTACTGCTTGGAGAAGGGACCATAAGGACAATCTGATCGCTAAGAAAACATTGACTTATCTTATATACACTACTCCCTACCCCAAAGTTGAGAGCCCCCATGTACTAGCTAGAATGGTCACAACCAAGCTAGAATGGCCACAACCATGCAAGTAGTGAAAAAACTCAAAATATCCTTGTGAATGATTTCAAAATCACATGGATAGGAGTGTGTCAAGGCCTAATCATTGATTTGATACACCCTTAACCCTCATGACCTAATATCTACAACGGTCCATTCTATTTTGTGACTTAAACCCATGATGTGTGTTGGCTCTTATACTAATTGTTAAAGCCTAACCATTGATAATCAAAAATCTTAGTATTGTTAGATATTAGTTTGGTTAAACCTTGATCATATTACCCTTGGGATCATGTGAAGCATTTGAAAACTTTATTGAGATTATAGTAAGTGAATTGGATCAAGGTTGAAGTCTTGTAATTTCACTTTGATGCTTATACAATTACTTTTATTGATAATGTACCTAATATTCTATTAGGGTGGGTGAATTAAGTTAGAACATCTCTTAACTCAGAATCCGGATAGGGAAAACAAAATTGATTGTTAACGGAGCTCGTATTGGGGTTTTGTTTGGGTCTAATTCTAGTTAGAACTAAACTCATTGAAATTGGGGCATATGTCCCATAGCAAAACACAAAAAAACACGTGTCTCAATCTCAATGCATCTGGTTCTATTCATCCAAAAACAAAAGAAAAAGAAAAAAGTCCATCCATATCCCTCGTATCCTTTATCCATCTTCTTTTCTTTGGATAATTGTAATTAAGCTGACATTTTAGACCAAAGCTATGTTATAGACTACTGCTTAATTCGGTAATTTATGCTATAGCAAGCTATACGTACGCGTAATAAATGATATATATATCCTTTCATTAATTCTTTTGACCTCTATATGATAATAAAACTCCCTCTAATAAAGTCTTCATTGAAACTGTCAATGGCTTGATTAAAAGTTCAACCACACTATCTTATACGCAATTTGCCTTCTTAATATATATTGTACTATCAAAGAAAAAAAAAAAAAATCAGATAATTAATTAACTCAAAATCGGGGAAAAAGCAGATGAAGAAAAAGCTATATATACGTATGATCTCAAAGCTCCAAGGAATAGTACACTGCCTACAATTCCCTTGCAATGGCTTCGAAAACACTTGCATATGTGCTTTCAACCTTCCTTTTCCTTCTCCAACTCAACCTCTCTGCAGGGCAGACGACTGTCGTGAAAGCTGCATACTGGTTTCCCGGCAGCGAATTCCCGGTGTCGAGCATAGATTCCACCCTTTTCACCCATCTCTTTTGTGCCTTTGCCGATCTAGACTCCACCACCTACAAAGTCACCATTGCTTCCACAAACGCAGTTCAATTCTCAACCTTCACCCAAACCGTGCAGCAAAAAAACCCTTCAGTCAAAACCCTTTTATCCATCGGCGGCGGAGGCTCCAGTCCTTCAACCTTCGCTTCAATGGCTAGCCAAAACAGCTCCCGTAAAACATTCATAGATTCCTCCATACAGCTTGCTAGGAATTATAGCTTCCATGGCCTTGACCTCGACTGGGAATACCCTTCCTCCCCCACAGAAATGACCAACCTCGGCTCCCTCCTCACGGAATGGCGAGCAGCCATCGCCAAGGAATCCAGTAGCACCAATAGGAAGGCGTTGCTTCTATCCGGAGCATTCTTTTATAATTCAAACTATTACACGTTGAATTATCCCTTTCAGGCCATATCAAACGCCATGGACTGGATCAATCTAATGGCCTATGACTTTTACGGCCCCGGTTGGTCACCGAACTTGACTGGACCGCCGGCTGCGTTGTACAATCCAACAAGCCAAGTCAGTGGCGACACCGGCGTCAAAAATTGGATTCAGGCGGGCGTGGCAGCTAAAAAATTAGTCCTCGGCTTTCCATTTTATGGTTACGCATGGCGTCTAACAAATGCTAACAACCACGGAATATTTTCTCCGGCTAATGGAGCGGTTACATCCATATCCTCAGACGGGGCAATAACTTATAGCGGAATCAAGGATTTCATAACCAAGAATAATGCCACGGCGGTGTACAATTCCACCATTGTTGCAGACTACTGCTATGTCGGGACGACGTGGATTGGTTATGATGATACGCGGAGCATCTATACTAAGGTTACATATGCTAAGGGAAAGGGATTGCTTGGTTACTTTGCATGGCATGTGGGTGCCGACAAAAATTTCACTCTCGCTCGGAATGGTAAGTATATATATATATATATATGAATTCAATCATAAATTTATTATATCTATTCCAACTCATGCACTTAAAATTCTATTCCTATATATGTTATTTTAAATCTAAGTCATGTCATATCACTTGTTTAGTTAATCAAGTTGTGTTAGAATTGAAGGGTTCGCCTGATTAATTAAGAGATTTGTGTTCGTGTCGACCTATATAATCTTATAACCATAAAAGAAATGTTGCACACACTTAATTACACACTCTTTGACGTGGTAGTGAAAATCACCATAGGATCCAAAATTTCAATAATGATTCAAGTTGTGTACACTTGAAAATATAAAAAGTGAAAGAGTGTGTAGTATTTCTAATCATACACATAAATCAACACGCCAAGAAACTTGACCCATAAAGCCTGTTAGCAGCTAGGTTTCAACAATAACTCGTGTGAGTTTCAACCAAAGAGAAAAGACAAACCAAATTTTTTGTTGTCTCCATGTGCCTTCTTTGTTGGTAAATACATGTTGTGGTGGTCATGTTTGATTATTGCTATTCCTATTTGGATTTGTAGTCTTCATTCTAACTTGTAACCTGTAATTCTTTCTGTTGTTGCATGCAGCCTCAGTTACATGGGGATGAGCGTAGAGATATAGGGACTCTATAGATTGGAGCTTGTATTATCAAGAATAAGACCAAATTAATTAACATCATGATGATATGTGTACTAAGCTCTAATATTAGATCCTAATATTAATGAATAATATCTCTGACTTCCACTGAGAGGGAGATTTTAGTCAAAGAAGTTTAATTTTCCTCATAAATTAACCATAACCAAAACTTGACTAAGAGCAAGCAAAGTAATCTATTTTTCACGGATCAAATATTGTCATTTTCTTTTGTCATGTTTCATAGTTCATATGTTGTCACAACACCCAAAGACACCTCCTAGAGAAAACTCAAGTTTATTCTCGAATAATAAAAGCCTTCGTTCTTTCTTGTAAAAAATCACACCCAAAGATAAGGAAGAAAGAAAGAAAAACTCTTTTTCTCTTCTCTCGCCGCGTTGCATGGTGCACTCTCTTTTTTCTCAGGCAAAAAAAACTCTCGCACAGCTCCCCATCCAGCTCGCGCCACTCTTTTTTTTCGTTTTTTGTGCAATTAATACGTTTCGGCTTTTTTTTTTAAAAAAAAACAAAGTCATTTATATGGTAGTACGACAATACCCAACCATCTACAACATTCTTTCTAAATTTTTATACATTTTTATATATATTGAAATTATACAAAAATGACGTCATTAATTGCATATATATATATATATATATATATATATATATATAAAAGTGGTTAGTGATTAACGATTAACAGTTAGCAATTTTTTCATAACTTAAAACCATTAACCGTAACCGCTTAGGTAGGCCTTTTCGGCCCTAATTTTTAGTGTGATTCATGATTTCAACAGTATCATTAAGGAAAAAAAAAGAAAAAGAAAAAACCTTATAATATTATTAAATCACAAAAAAACAAGAACCATCTTTCATCTTTGTCAACATCAAGATCAGGGAGCGAGGAAGATAGAGGAAGACTATCAATTGGGGTAAGCGATATCTTTACTGTCAAAATACAAAGTATTAGGCAGCAAAGTGTCAACGTTCTCCATGCTACCACATACAAAATGGACCAATCAAGCTATATAGTGCCTCCTCCCCATTGACCATTTAGCCACTTCATCACCAACATATATAACATTGTGAAATAATATTCCATAACTGCCTTTACACCCTTATTATTATTGATTAAAAACCTTAAAATTGTTAGATATTAGTTTGGTTAAACATAAACCCTCGTATCCTTTGTCCATCTTCTTTTCTTTGGATAATTTTAAGCTGACATTTTAGACCAAAGCAAGCTATATATACGTGCACGTAATTAACACTTGACCACCGCATTCAGCGGCTTGAAACTGTCTATATATGATAATAAAACTCCCTCTAATTAATAAAGTCTTTATTGAAACTGTCAATGGCTTCAAAAGTTCAACCACACTATCTTATGCGCAATATATAGCTATGATCTCAAAGCTCCAAGGAAGAGTACGCTGCCTACAATTCCCTTAATATATATTGTACTGTCAAAGAAAAAATATCAGATAATTAACGTAAAATCGGGGGAAAAAAAAAGGAACAAGAAAAAGCTATATATATCCACAGAAAAAGCTATATATAGGTAAGATCTCAAAGCTCCAAAGAAGAGTACGCTGCAATGGCTTCGAAAACACTAGTGTATGTGCTTTCAACCTTCCTTTTCCTTCTCCAACTCCACCTCTCTGCAGGGCAGACAACTGTCGTGAAGGGCGCATACTGGTTTCCCGACAGCGGATTCCCAGTGTCCGGCATAGATTCCACCCTGTTCACTCATCTCTTTTGTGCCTTTGCCGATCTCGACTCCACCAGCTACGAAGTCACCATTTCTTCCACAAACGCAGTTCAATTCTCAACCTTCACCCAAACTGTGCAGCAAAAAAACCCTTCAGTCAAAACCCTTTTATCCATCGGTGGCGGAGGCTCTAGTCCTTCAACCTTCGCTTCGATGGCTAGCCAAAACAGCTCCCGTAAAACATTCATAGATTCCTCCATACAGCTTGCTAGAAATTACAGTTTCCATGGCCTTGACCTTGACTGGGAATACCCTTCCTCCGCCACGGAAATGACCAACCTTGGCTCACTCCTCACGGAATGGCGAGCAGCCATCGCCAATGAATCCAGCAGCACCAACAACACGGCGTTGCTTTTATCCGGCGCATTCTTTTACAATTCAAACTATTACACCATCAATTATCCCTTCCAGGCCATATCAAACACCATGGACTGGATCAACCTAATGGCCTATGACTTTTACGGCCCCGGTTGGTCACCGAACGTGACCGGACCGCCGGCTGCGTTATACAATCCAACAAGCCAAGTCAGCGGCGATACCGGCGTTAAAAATTGGATTCAGGCAGGCGTGGCAGCCAAAAAATTAGTCCTCGGTGTTCCATTTTATGGCTACGCATGGCTTCTAGCAAATGCTAATAGCCACGAAATATTTTCTCCGGCTAATGGAGTGGCTACATCAATATCCCCAGATGGGTCCATAACTTATAGTGGAATCAAGGATTTTATAAGCAATAATAACGCCACGGCGGTGTACAATTTGACGATTGTTACAGACTATTGCTATGCCGGGACGACCTGGATTGGTTATGATGATACGCAGAGCATCTATACCAAGGTTACATATGCTAAGGGAAACGGATTGCTCGGTTACTTTGCATGGCATGTCGGCGCCGACAAAAATTTCACTCTTTCTCGAAATGGTAAGTGTATATATATATCTATTCCAACTCATGCACTTAAAATTCTATTCCTATCTATGTTATTTTCAATCCAACAAGTCATGCCATATCACCTGTTTAGTTAATCAAGTGATGATAGAAATATTGAAGGGTTTGCCATGATTAATTAAATGATTTGTGATAATGAAAATCACTATTAGAACCAAAATTTCAATAATAATCCATCTAAAATCTAATAGTACTAGTTTTTATTGTTACAATAGAAAGTGTACACTTGAAAACATAAGAAGTGAAAGTGTGTGTAATATTTCTGATCATACACATAAATCAACACGCCATGAACTCGACCCATAAAGCCTGTTAGCTAGGTTTCAACAATAAGTCGTGTGAGTACTTTCAACCAAAGAGAAAAGACAAACCAAATTTTTTGTTGTCTCCATGTGCCTTCTTTTTTGGTAAATACTAAATAAATGTTGTGGTCTCATGCATGGCATGTTTGATTATTGCTATTCCTATTTGGATTCGTAGTCCTCATTATAACTTCTAACCTGTAATTCTTTCCGTTGTTGCAGCCTCAGTTACATGGGGATGAGCGTAGAGAGATATAGATTGGAGCTTGTATTATCAAGAATAAGGCCAAATTAACATCATAATAAATGATATGTGTAATAATAAAAGTTTGTTCTCGAATAATAAAAGCCGCCTTTGTTCTTTCTTGTGAAAAATCACAGCCAAAGGCAACTCTTTCTCTCTTCTCTCCCCGCGTCGCAAGGCGCACTCTCTTTTTTTCTTTGACCAGCCCATTTTACTTGGGCTTTTAGTGTGCTGTTGGGCCAAACCACATGGGCCTATGCAAAATATATGATCTTTTACATTATGAAAGGTGCTCTTTGATTATTTACATTAATGTATTATGATCAAAAGCCTCACACGTCATGCACACACTGGCATTGACAAAGGACGAGTATGCCCTCCAAATTATCACTTTATGGTCCCCAGCCGATCGAGTTATCTTTTGGGGACAACATTATGGTCTTTCAATTACATGCATGTGTGTGGATCGGTTCTACGTATTTTTATATTATGGTATTTTAATTACCATATTTGGCTTCTTTATTTTATTGCAATTCTTGGAGAATTTTATCATTTAGCAGCTTTAGGGTTTCGTTATAAATTAGTATCCGTTGTAATATAATAATCAATAATATTATCGTTTTCTTTTATCTATTAATGTCTGTCGATTGTATGTGCATTTTGAACGCAACTTCCTTCTATTGTGGAGGGGGTGAAACCAACCATGCACCCTGCACAATATGAAGGTTCCCAGCCTATTCATACTAAGGCTCTACAGCAACTAAAGACCACGTTTGATTTTCACCTCTCTGCATGGTGGGCTGCCTCTCTTCCCTCCTTTGTTGTCCCCTCCTTGTTTTGGTTCCATCAAGGGAAATTTTGATGTGGCTGTCAGAGGAACTTTCGTAGTTGCTGCAGCTGTGCTTAGCGACTCTTCTGGGGAAATTATTTCTGCGGCGGGCACTATGAAGCTTCATTCCTCTGATGTTCTTTTAGGAGAAGCCACTGTGGAAGTTTCGCGTCAGCCACAGATTCGTCGTGAACCTACAATGGCGGTTAATGCTCTCCCATACATATATATATAGCTGCCAAGCAAGCAAGAGTATTCGATCTGCCTCGCCTTCCCTTCAATGGCTTCGAACGATACTCCTGCAGCCGTGCAAGCCGGATACTGGTATTGCCAGGGTGACTTGGCGGTGGAGAAGATAGATTTCAGACTTTTCACCCATCTTTTTGCTGCCTTTGCCGATGTCGACTCTACCTACCAAGTCACCTTTCCTCTCAAGTATAACGCCCAGTTTGAAGACTTCCCCAAAACCGTGAAGAGCATGAAATCTGATATTAAAGCCCTTTTATCCATCGGTGGAGACACTGATCATTCGACCCTTGCTTCAATGGTTAGCCGTCCTGAATCCCGTCAAACATTCATACAATCCTCTATGAGACTAGCCCTGGAAAACGACTACGATGGCCTTAGCCTCCACTGGCTGTTTCCCAACACGACTGAGGAAATGGTCAACCTTGGCACATTCCTCCTTGAATGGCGAAATTGCCTTTCCACCAATGACATACCGCCGCTTCTAACCGCAGCAGTCCTTTACTCGTCAAAGGATTTGTCGTCCTTGAAATATCCCATTCAGGCTATCGTAGATAACTTGGACTGGATCAACGTTGTAGCCTATGACATATATACCCCTGTTTCCTCATCCATTATGTTGACTGGACCGCATGCTCCATTGTACAATGCAACAAGCTGTGAACTTAGCGTGGACGCCGGCGTCCGTGCTTGGATCGATGCAGGCGTGGCAGCCAACAAATTAGTCCTCGGCCTTCCATTTCTTGGCCGCAGTTGGGTTCTGGTATATGCTAATAACCATGCAATATTCTCACCGGCTTATGGAGCTGCTAAAGATCTGGACCCCATACCTTATAAAAATATCGTGGAAAGGAATCCCGTAAAAGGGGTCGATCCCTCGTATGTCACAACCTATTGCTATGATGGCACTACATGGATTGCTTATGATGGCAAGTTTGCCATCTATACTAAGGCTATATATGCCAAGCTAAAGGGATTGCGGGGTTACTTTGCATGGCATCTGGGCGGCGACACTAGTGACTGGACTCTTTCAACCGCAGGTTAGTTACAACTCATGCATTTAATTAAAAGATTTCCAAGCCCCTAGAAAGCCATTAATTCTAATCTATTAGGTCTCGTTTGGTTCGCGGAATGTCTAGTCCATTGAAAAAGGATTAGCTACTATCAGGAATAGAAGAGTGTGGAATAGATTAATTATTCCTATTCCTTTGTTTGGTTGTAACACTAGAATAGATTAGCTAATCTTATTCCTTCGTTTGGTACAATGCAATAGGTTGGTGAATGGAATCATATTGTGATCAAATTTCCTAAAATACTCTTATAATATAAATACAATTTATATTATTAAGGACTTTCATTTTTTTTAAAACATAAACAACTTTACTATAACTCTTTTTTTTTTTTTTTATTATGTACTTTACGTTGTTGCCAATTGCCACAAAATTATTTATATAAAAAATATATATAGTTGAAGAAAATAGAATCAAACTCAATCTTGAAATCAAGAAAATATAGTTGGAGAATGTACCGAGAATCAAAAGAAATAAAAAAATAGATTATATATTTGTATTTTATAAAAACCTTGTAGATTTTGTTTCTCCGTCAGAAGAGAGACGAAGAAATAGAATTAAAAAAAAGGTACATAAAAAAAAAAGAGAGACGGAGAGAGGAAAATCAGAGAATCAAAAGAAATCAAAAAATTGAATTAAAAAAAAAAAGAAAAAAAAAAGAGTACTATAGAGAAAAAAAAAAAAAAATTGTTTGCACTTGCAGAAAAAGTGTACCAAAAGAATCAAAGAGAAATTAGAAAGAGAGATAAAAAAATAGAGAGAACGAAATATGAAGATGGAGAAAAGAGAAACGGAGATATATACATAGAAAGAGAAAGATAACGAAATTTAATCCCACAAGTGGGGTTTTTTGTGCTAATTTACACGATTAATTTAATTACACAGGAAAAGATTAATTAAGCCATTCATTTTTGAGTGGCTTAGTTAACCCCTGTGTGTATAGGATTAATAGTCCCATGGGAATAGACTAATCCCAGGAATAGAGTGTTACCAAATAAAGGACTAGCTATATCTAGTGTTAGCTAGTCCAATCCAAAAGTCTATTTTGCAAACCAAACAAGGCCTTAATATGTATATATATATATTCTTCCATCATTCATCAATTAATTAAGATCGAGACGATCAATCAACCGGGAAGGTGGAAGAGTATAAGTGTAGGCATCATTATTATTAATTTGCTCTCTTATTCCATCAGTAACTGAATGTCTCATGGCATCTTAAATAATTTGATTATTACTATTTCTCTTTGGATGTCTAGTCGATTGATCGGTCTTCATTATCCTAGCTTACTTAATTGTAACGTGTAATTTTTACTGTTTTCGCAGCTTACAATGCATGGAAGGTTAAGGTCGATGATCCTCTGTAGAAGCTTGAATTATCAACAATAGTCAGGCCACTAATCAGATATATGTCGTACGTGTTTAGAAGCTTTTAATGTTATCAACGAATAAGGCCAATTATCAGGTGTGTTGAGGCCAATTATAATCAGCTTGGATTATATATATATATATATACATATATCAACAATAAGGTGCCTGTAATCAGATATGTGGTGTACGTGTCTATAAGGGATGTATCTTTTTTTGCTTTTTTCACCGTGGGTTGAAAGACCAGCCCATTTTATGTGGGCTTTTAGTGTGCTGTTGGGCCAAACCAGATAAAGCATTTTCAAAACAGTTGGCTTGATTGTTGACCTTGGCTGATCTCAGACTATCGCTTCATCTTGTTTTCTTTGGAAAATTCTTATAAGCTGACATTTTAGACCACGTAACGGCCACGGCACCGGCAGATTAGTCTTTTCCACTTACCATTTCATTTTTGGATCTCATTATGCCAATGGGCACTAAAAACTCCCACACTCCCACGAAAGTCCATTTTCATTCCAAAACTTCTTGTACCAAATAATTAATTAGCTCCAAAGAGGAAAACGAAAATCAAAAAGATGTCTCTTCTCAAACCTATATATATCTAATTATCTCATAGCTAGACAAAGCAAGAGCCTGTAGGCTGTACACTGCTCCTCTCCTTTCAATGGCTTCCAAAATGCTTGCATATGTGCTTTCAACCTTCCTTTTCCTTCTCCAACTCCACTTCTCCGCCGGACAATCCGTCGTCAAAGCCGCATACTGGACTCCCCGCAACGAATTCCCGGTGTCCAGCATAGACTCAACCCTTTTCACCCATCTCTTCTGTGCCTTCGCCGATCTCAACCCCAGCACCTACCAAGTCACCATTTCTTCCTCAAACTCTGCCCAATTCTCGACCTTCACACAAACCGTTCAACAAAAGAACCCTTCTGTTAAAACCCTTTTGTCCATTGGTGGAGGAGGAGAGTCTAAAGCTTCGACCTTTGCTTCAATGGCTACCCAACCCAGTACCCGTAAATCATTCATAGATTCCTCCATAAAGCTAGCGAGGGCTAACAACTTCCATGGCCTTGACCTCGATTGGGAGTACCCCTCCACGAAGGAGGAAATGACAAATTTTGGTTCACTCCTCAACGAATGGCGAGCCGCCGTCGCTGCCGAGTCCAAGAGCAGCGGCAAGGCGCCGTTGCTTCTATCCGCCGCAGTCTTTTACTCCTCTGACTATTACTCGTTGATTTATCCCATTCAGGCAATATCAAACACCTTGGACTGGCTCAACGTAATGGCCTATGACTTATATACCCCTTTTGCGAAAAACTCACCGACTAAGACCGGACCGCCGGCTGCATTGTACAATCCGACAAGCAAAGTTAGCGGCAACGCCGGCGTTAGAGCTTGGATTCAGTCAGGCGTGGCAGCCAAGAAATTAGTCCTCGGACTTCCATTTTATGGCCATGGATGGCGTCTGGTAAATGCTAATAACCATGGAATATTTGCACCGGCGAATGGAGCCGCCTCAGATGAGTTGGGATACGGCGGAATCAAGGATTTCATAACCCAGAATAGTGCCACGACGGTGTACAATTCCACCATTGTTACAGACTATTGCTATGCCGGGACGACATGGATTGGATATGATGACACGCAGAGCATCTCTACTAAGGTTACCTACGCTAAGGGAAAGGGATTGCTCGGTTACTTTGCGTGGCATGTGGGCGCCGACAAAAATTTTGCTCTTTCTCAGACAGGTTCGTATGAATATATTTCAGTCATTTATATCAATTCCATTTTTATGCATTTAAATATTTGCTAAGCCCCAAGCAAACTATCAAAATCTGTCTGATTAAAGTGATTGTAAAATAAATAAATAGAAAACGAAAATTAAACTCCTTTATAATGTTGGGTCCATCGGCATGTGCTCTGTCTTCTTCTTCTTCTTCTTATCAAATGTGCTCTGTTTTCTTCTTCTTCTAATGGGCAATTCTTATTGTTGTGGCTGCAGCTTCGCGGGCATGGGGAGCGTAGAGATTGAATGAAGAAGCTTATTATTAATAAATAATATTGTATAAGGCCAATATATAGTCAGATATGTTATGTCATATGTATAATAAGGCCTGGTCGTATTTAAGGATGATGTTTCCTACTTCCAATGAGAGGGAGATTTTAGCCTTTTGATGTTTAATTCTGTCTCTGAACCGGAAACAAAACATCCGAGAGCTAACAAATTGAAGTGAATAAGGGAGACTAGAATTCTCGTATAATATGAGGAGCTTTGAGGAAGATTTAGATAGTGAAGAGGAACTATAGAAGAAAGAGTGAGTGAGAATAAAAGGTCTTTGGAGGTTGTATTAAGATCTAGTGCAATTGTTCGTCCAAAATATTTGTAATTCGGGCCGGCAATTGTGAAAGAATTTTTGTAGGGTCCATCTGTTCGAGCAGGTGATCAAACAACTTGAGACCTACTCAAATAAGTAAGTTTCATAAACAACCCTCTTACAATTGCGTGCCTCAAGGGTGTGGCATAATAATAGAAAACGATTTATACAAATGAAAAGTAGAAACTATTTTACGCCTCATAAAAATTATTTTCATTAATTAATTGAAAACATTTTTAGGTCAACAAATATTTTACGGCATGTCAAACACTCAAAAATAGAGTAAGTTGTTTACACCAAAACAAATGGGTGAAGCAATATAAAATAATCAATTTAAAGTGAAATTGTGATCATAAACAACATTTTTTTTTTTTTTTTTTCTGAAAAATAAAACCCATTAAAAGAAAACACCCATAGTCCTAGACTCCTAGTGATAACAAAATCTCAGGATTATTCCAATTATAGAAAACATTCAAGAGAACTCTTCACACCCAAATTTAGAGTTTGTTTGTGATTACGCTTTTAATAAGTTCGATTTTAAAAATTGCGTTTTAGAAATCGCTACTCATGAAAATCGTAAAGGCGTTTTGTAAAATATGTTAAAAAATATTTTTTTATCAAATATTTGTTATGCGAAGTTATGATTTTGGTTTAAATTTGCACTTTTTCAAATAAGCACCCATAACCTACTTATAGAAATCACATATTTTTTCCCTATTTTAAATTAAGTACTTTTTAAATCGCAGTGCCAAACGTCTTAAGTTTTGCAATATCTTTTAAAAACGCAGATTATTCTTGTGAAATCACAATCCCAAACGCACCCTTATTTTACACTATGATTTCTACAAAAGACAAGCTTATCCTTTTGAGTAATGCTAAATGACATCTCCATGTCTTTCCAAAATTAATGTGACTTTTAAAATTACTATTGAATTTGTAATATATTAATGTTAGATTTTGATTTAATAGTGATCTTAAAAACCACATCAATTTTAAGAAGATATAAATTTTCATTTTAGCATTACTCTATCCTTTTATAAAGTTGTGATAAATAAAAAGACAAAAAAAAAAAAAAAAAATAGTATCTTTACTTTTTGTAAAGATAACTTGTACAAAATAGATATTTATATATAAATTAAATCTCGACATTTAAAAAACTACAAAAATGTTCTATATGTCATCTCATGTTCTCCTTAAGTCTTAACAAAAAAAAAGAGGTGACTTTTGAAATTATTATTAAATTTGTGATATATTATTATTAAATTTTAACTCAATAATAAGTTTTATTTTAAAAATCATATCAATTTTAAGTAGAGCTAGCAAAACAAGTACTTATCATGACTTATTTACGACCCATTTATTTTATACATATTTTTTTATAATAAAATTCATTTAAATGTCATAAAAAATAGGTACATAAGTTAAACAAATACTTGTTTATTTGCCAAATTCCTATTTTCCCTTCCTTAATTTTAAGGAGATGTTTTAACGAAAGCAGGGCAGGTGAAAATAAGTCAAACAAATTGATAGCTCATTGATTGATTGATATGGCAGCTTTGAATGCTTCTTGACTTCCTGCTTTCACTAATCAGCAGCCGTGCCTAATTGATGAAATTGTAACCCATGTTTATTCTGTCCTTTTATGGGATAATCTTGTTAGTTGTGACTTGCCACCCATCACACGTGAATCTCACTAGTTCTTTATTCTTTTTGGATTTAGGAGATTTTTGTCTAAGTTTGTTTTGGAGTTATTCTCCTATGTGTAATTAGACTCCTTGTTTGACTTATAGTAGAAGTCTTAGACCAACATGTAAAATGAGAGTTAAGCTTCTATATAAGGAACAAAGCATAAGGTGAATTTGTGTGTGTCAAAAACGTGAAGCACCAAAGGGAAGAGAAAAAAGAGAGAATTTGAGAGAAGGAGGTACAAGGGCAACAAGGGTGTTTTCTTCTTGGTGGTTTTTTGGAGGAGCCAAAAGCAAGTGATTAGAAGAAAAAGGGTGATGCAGAGTGAGAGAAGAAAATAGAGATCAGCCGCCATCTGTTCCAGCAAAAGAAGAGTTTGTACATCTGTCTTTTGTATTATATTTTAAGAATAATCTCTCTTGTGTGATAGTGAGATTTGGGTGTATTGGGGCTTTGGGATCTGAGTGATTTTATTTCTACTATTTTTGTACTCCATCTTTTGATAGTGGATTTTTTCCGGGTCGTCTCCGCCAGTGGATGTAGGCTTATTAAGCTGAACCACTTAAATCTTTGTGTCGTGTATGATTGCTTATCTTTGTTATTCCGCGTTCTTTTTATTTTTTGCATCTCACGGGTCTTGAAAATAGGATTAATTTCCTAACAAATCTCTCAATCCCAGGAAGTGAACCCAAGCCAAATCTAAAGAGAAGTGGCATGCATTTAGAAGCAAGCAAAGCCCAGGAGTCAATCATGTCTTCTGGATGCTTAGACCGTTCAACTTGAAAGAGACGATTGGATTCAACTATTTGAATTTGTGTGGTGTGCTGGACTACCTAAGACATTGAACTGTGTGTATTGGGAGGGAGTGCATTTAGACTATTAATACATTGAACTTTGTTGTTAAAAGTTACGACTTTTGATAAAACTTTGGCCCTGTTTAACTGTTTTCAGCTGTCTTCAATTTCGTAGCAGATTCTTCCGGACGCAACGAATTAGAATTTTTAGTAATTTGTTGTTCGGGTTTATATCGATTTAATAGATTCGAATTGCTAGCAAGTTTGTATGAAATCCTACCTATTTATCTATGTGTAGATAAACCGACTATCCAAAATGTATTCTAACAAGTGAGTCTCATAAAAACTCGTTTAGAAATAGACAAAAGCTCACTACACAACGTACAATTCAGGAAAGACTTTGAAGACTTGTCAATGAAAGGGACCTTGAGAAAGATGGCACTATTATGTTGCCTCTCCTCTGTTCAACTGTCTCAGATAAGATCCTTGGAAAATTAATCCACCTCCTGATCTCCACCACTTTCATGGCAAGCTTTTACTTTCTTCAGAATTGAAGTATAGCTTTGCTCCATGATGTATTCCAAAATTATCATCATTCTTCTTTTCCATATCTTTCTTTCTTTACACTTGAAGCCTTCAACTGCACAAACTTGGATCAAAGCGGGTTACTGGTTCTCCGGCCGCCAGTTCCCCGTTTCAGACATGAACTCAGCCCTCTTTAGTCACCTTATTTGCGCTTTTGCAGGTCTAGACTCTTCGTCCTACGAGCTCTCTATCTCATCCTCCGATGAGCCATACTTCTCCACCTTCACCAACACTGTTAAACAAAAGAACCCATCAATCATCACCCTCCTTTCTATTGGGGGTGGAAGCGTAGACTATGCAGTCCTTTCATTGATGGTCAACAAGGCTTCCTATAGAAAATCCTTCATCGACTCTTCAATGAAGATAGCAAGGCTTTACGGCTTCCAAGGCCTAGACCTTTGTTGGGTTTCAGCAAACACAAGCTCCGACATGACCAATATGGGGTTACTCTTTAAGGAGTGGCGAGCGGCTGCGAATTCTGAGGCAAAAAACTCTAGCCAGACAGAATTGATCTTGACTGCTTCTGTTCATTACTCACCAGATGTGGATAGCGCTTCTTTCCCGGTGGACTCCATAAGGGATAACTTGAATTGGGTTCATGTCATGGCCTATGACTACTATGGTCCTGAGTGGTCAGACGTTACAGGTGCTTTTGCAGCCTTATATGACCCATCAAGCGAGGCTAGCACGGATTATGGCGTTGGTGCATGGATTGGTAGGGGCTTGCCTGCTGGAAAGTTGGTCTTGGGCTTGCCTTTCTATGGCTATGCGTGGAAGTTAAAGAATCCCAACAACAATTCTATTGGTGCACCGGCTACAGGTCCAGCCATTACAGATGATGGAAGCATGAGCTATAAGGATATCAATGCTTACATTCAAACAAATGGAGCTGATGTAAGATACAATGCTACATATGTAGTGAAATTCTTCACAGTTGGATCGGCCTGGGTCTGCTTTGATGATGCTGATGTGGTCAAAATTAAGGTTTCTTATGCCAAGCAGAAGAAACTACTTGGTTACTATGCGTGGCAAGTCTCTCATGATGACAATTGGGAGCTTTCTCTAGCAGGTAAGAGATGCAGCAGTCTTTGTTTTTTTTTTATATCCCATTTTATTGAACACAGGAATAAATATTTCAATGTTAGGCCAATGTCAAGTTTTTGGTAATGCTTGTCTACATTTCAGTGGCCTTTTCTGTTCGATTATACATATAATCTTTCTTTTTTCCCCTATTTGGGTTTTGGTTGACAATAATTAGATTTCGATCAAATGAGGTAATTTATCAGGAGAAATGTCTACATGAGCAGACCGGGATCCCCTACAATTGAGGGATTCCTGTTATTACCCGGCTCCCTCCTCTTTGGGCAAAAGTCTATGAGAGGGAGGTAAGGCCTAAGGGACCCTCTAAGGCATGGGAGCCCTGCTAAGGCACGGCTACCCTACAATTTCCCCTGCCCCTTCTCTGTGGGCAGGGAATTACAGGGGATCCCTATCCCTACATAAGCTTATTGTCTTTTGTTTTATGTTTCTCCTGATTTGGCTGGCCTAAGCAAACTGACTTTTCATGGAGTCATTGGGTTGTCTTACAAAGAGATAAGACATGATATATATGACATTAATATTTATAGAAGATTTTCTGGCATTGCTTTAATAAACTAAACTATATGAACATCCAATTATTTCAGCAATCGAAAGTATTAGAAGTCTGACAGTGACATTGTTTTTAAGATCATTTCTGACATAATTCGATCATGAGATGCATTATCAGCTCAAGAGGAAGGAGATAATATTAATGGACAACACAAGGGGCGATTATTAGTGATCGTTTTGACTGCAACTGCTACCGTTGTTCTCCTACTGGGGTTTGTCATCTGTTGCTTACGGAGAAGAATGTTCAAATTAAAAGGTAAAGTCTTTCTACTGCATTTAATCTCACCATCTATAATTGGAAGTTAGGATTATTTACTATTAACCACCATGATTGAGGATCTGACACTTTTGGGCATCTTCTCTTCTTTTTTGTGTCTCTTTTTTTTGTTTTGTTTTGTTAATTAATATAGGAATGGTTGTTACATCCAAAGAATCGGAGTCCAAAATTAATCATATGGAAGCTGCAGGAGATTTTAATGGCAATGTTCCTAATCTGAAGGTTTTTGTTTTAGCTGACATTGAGGCAGCTACAGATAGACTTTCATTTGAAAATAAACTTGGAGAGGGAGGTTATGGTCCTGTTTACAAGGTAAACTTCTATTAGACTGCAAATATTGTGGCGTTGCCCCATCATCATTACAAGTGCTTCAAGTTTAAGACTAAACAAATTTGCAGAAACATAACTCTTATCTATGAAATGCTACATTTTGGCAGCAGGAGTAGAAAATGTCTTGCACTATCTTAGTGATGGAAAATTACCAATTAATCATGGGTGTCTATTTATTTATCAGGGTGTATTACCAGATGGGCAAGAAATAGCAGTGAAAAAGCTTTCAAAAACATCTACGCAAGGGTTTGAGGAGTTTAAGAATGAGGTTATACTTACTGCAAAACTTCAACATGTAAACCTTGTGCGGCTTCTGGGATTTTGCATTGAGAGGGATGAAAAAATGTTGATCTACGAGTACATGCCAAATAAAAGCTTGGACTTCTACCTCTTTGGTATGATATCCTTCCTGCAATTCAATTACCATAATGAGAGAATGTTAAATGCAATAAGCTATTGCATCTTTTGCATGGAAAGCTGCAGGCCAATAATTAGTGATGCTGGCACTTGTGCCAAACACCCTTTAAGCTTAAAAAAAGCCAAGGTCATCTCAATTCAAGCATATAGGGATACTGGCACAAGGTGTCTTTTAAAAATTTTTGGGTATTTTTTTGCAACTTATTCTTTTATTGGCCCCATGACAATTGAATGACTGACTTTTCATGATCTAATTTGATGTAGAACCTATGAGACGGTATCTATTGAATTGGAGAAAACGCATTGACATCATTGAAGGGATCACTCAGGGGCTTCTATATCTCCAAGAATACTCAAGAACAACAATTATTCATCGAGACTTGAAAGCTAGCAACATTTTATTAGATGACGAGATGAAACCCAAGATTTCAGACTTTGGAATGGCTAGAATTTTCAAGAAAGATGATCAGGAAGCAAACACGGGTCGGATTGTTGGAACATAGTAAGTACTTTTCCTAAAAGCTTTAGAACCTAAGCTTTCTTGTTAGTTAAATAATTAATTTTGATGTTAAAAAATCCAATGCAGCGGTTATGTTCCTCCTGAGTATGTTAGAAAAGGAGTGTACTCCACCAAATCTGATGTTTATAGCTTTGGAGTTTTACTTCTACAAATCATTAGTGGCAAGAAGACTGCTTGTTATTATGGTTTGGATGAGAACCTAAACATCCTAGAATATGTAAGTAGCTTGAGTAAACATAGCTAAGACAACCGTAGATCAAAATTTTATACTTTTCTGTTTTCCAAGTATTTGATGCATAATGTTCTATAATTTCAGGCATATGAGCTGTGGAAAGAAGGCAAAGGCATGGAATTTATGGATTCTACTTTGGATGACACACTTTCATCGTGCAAATTAATTGCATGCATGCAAATAGCTCTTCTATGCGTCCAAGAAGACGCTAATGACAGGCCATCTATGTTAGAAGTTTCTTCAATGCTAAAAAATGAAATTGCAGCTCTAACAACTCCAAAAAAGCCAGCTTTTTCAAAGAAAACAGATGAAGAGGAGAAGAATAAATCCACATTGCAGCCAGAAATCTGTTCTAATAATGATGCAACAATCTCTGAACTAGTTGCACGATGAGCTTGGAGGGCTTGTGAAACTTATATAGTTAATTAATTAATTTTTTTTTAAAATCCCATTTTCCTTTTTTTTTTTATTTTTAGACATGGTCTATATGGTCATTAAGTACAACCACAGCTGACTTTGACATTGAGGGCAATCCTAATAGTCTACATAGTGTAAAGTCATTATGAATTTGTTGAGCAATACAAAATGGTCATTAGCAATTTACGTCCATGCACACTATATATATATATATATTCAAATCGCCATGACCTTGACCTTGTCCTCATCCTTCCAAATCTGTACCTTTCCAGTCTGTTTGGTTTGAAATCTGTGGGTGGAGTGCTACAGTAGTAATTCACTAATAAGTTTTGCTTTTTAAATCTTGAACATGCATATCTATGGAAATTGGTATGAACTATATATACATAGAGTAATAATGTTAAAAATTATATTTTTATTATATCATTATCTTATTCAGCTAATGAAACAGTTGCAGTACTCGGCCTTAATTAAGAAAAAAATTTAAAAAATTAAAGGCCGATTGACACATCCATATCAACAAAATAAGATACTAGTTAAATAAATGTGCACGTGTTTTTCAACAATATTCATATATATAGAGCAACGAAACCAAAAGTTTTATTGAAAAAGGGTCGATGCATGAATGAAATTCATTCGTGTAATATATATATATACACGAAAGCAGGGCAGATGAAAATAAGTCCAACAAATGATACCTCATTTGATTCATACTTTATCATGTATCTTTCTCTTTGCTGAAGAAATTATTTTGCTCACCAAAAAGACAAAATTGACATCGTCCATACGATTCCTGACATCAATGTCATTGTCCATGGTCTTAATGACGTATACCTATTTGCAATTCAGTCTTTCAGCAAAACCTCCTTTCAGATGGAAAACATTTTACGTTATTATTAATACATTAAACTCTGTTTTGGAAGTTACGTATCTTGGTAAAATTTTGGCCATGTTTTCAATTTCGTATAGTAGTAGGTTGAAAACGTTGGCCATGTTTAGCTTTTTGTTCGGTCTTTGTTATTGACAAAAGCTGACTACACACCGGCCAATTAACGTTACCTCTCCTCTCTTCAACTGTCTCAGAAGATCCTTCCAAAATTAATCCACCTCCTGATATCCACCAATTTCATGGCAAGCTGTTACTTTCTTCAGAATTGAAATATACCTTTGCTCCATGATGTCCAAAATTGCCATCATTCTTCTTTTCCATATCTTTCTTTCTTTACACTTGAATCCTTCAACTGCACAAACTTGGATCAAAGCGGGTTACTGGTTCTCCGGCAGCGAGTTCCTCGTTTCAGACATAAACTCAGCCCTCTTTAGTCACCTTATTTGCGCTTTTGCAGGTCTAAACTTTTCGTCCTACGAGCTCTCTACCTCATCCTCCGGTGAGCCATACTTCTCCACCTTCACCAACACTGTTAAACAGAAGAACCCATCAATCACCTCCCTCCTTTCTATTGGGGGTGGAAGCGCAGACTATGCAGTCCTTTCATTGATGGTCAGCAAGGCTTCCTATAGAAAATCTTTCATCGACTCTTCAATGAAGATAGCAAGGCTTTATGGCTTCCAAGGCCTAGACCTTCGTTGGGTTTCAGCAAACACAAGCTCCGACAAAACCAATATGGGGTTACTCTTTAAGGAGAGGCGAGCCGCAGCGAGTTCTGAGGCCAAAAACTCTAGCTAGACAGAATTGATCTTGACTGCTGCTGTTCAATACTCACCTGATGTGGATAGCGCTTCTTTCCCGGCGGACTCCATAAGGGATAACTTGAATTGGGTTCATGTCATGGCTTATGACTACTATATGCCTCAGTGGTCAAACTTTACAGGTGCTCTTGCAGCCTTATTTGATCCATCAAGCGAGGCTAGCACGGATTATGGCGTTGGTGCATGGATTGGTAAGGGCTTGCCTGCTGGAAAGTTGGCCTTGGGCTTGCCTTTCTATGGCTATGCGTGGACGTTGAAGAATCCCAACGACAATGCTATTGGTGCACCGGCGACTGGTCCAACCATTACACCTGAAGGAGACATGAGCTACAAGGAAATCAAGGCTTACATTAAGAGATATGGGGCTAATGTAAGCTACAATGGTACGTATGTAGTGAAATTCTTCACAGTTGGATCGGCCTGGGTCGGCTTTGAAGATGTTGAGGTGGTCAAAATTAAGGTTTCTTATGCCAAGCAGAAGAAACTACTGGGCTACTTTGTGTGGCAAGTCCCTTATGATGACAATTGGGAGCTTTCTCTAGCAGGTAACAAATGCAGCAGTCTTGATAATCTATTTGATGTTAAAATAATACTTTTAGAATGCTTTTGCTAATGCTTGTCAAGATTTCAATGGCCTTTCCTGTTCGATTATACATATAATCTTTTTCTTTCTTTTTTTCACTGTTTGGGTTTTGATTGAGAATAATCAGATTTCAGTCAAATGATGTACTTTATTGAAGGAAACGTCTACATGAACGGATCGGGATTCCCTAGCTACCATTAGGACCCCTGTTATTACCCTGCCCTTCGTCTATGAGAGGGGGCTGGGGCTCTCGGGTGTGGGAATTAGAGGGGATCCCATCCCTACATGAGCTTATTGTCTTTTGTTTTTATGCTTCTCCTGACTTGGCTGGACTTAGGAAACTGACTTTTCATGGAGTTATTGGGTTGTCTTAGAAAGAGATAAGACATGACATATATGACATTGATATTTATAGAAGATTATCTCATTTCCTTAATAAACTAAACTATATGAACATCCAATTATTTCAGCAATCCAAAGTATTAGAAGTCTGACAGTGACATTGTTTTAAGATCTTTTCTAACATATTTGTCTCTCATAAATTCAATCATGAGATGCATTATCAGCTCAAGAGGAAGGAAATAATGGACAACACAAGGGGCATTTATTAGTGATCGTTTTGGCTACAACTGCTACTGTTGTTCTTCTACTCGGCCTTGTAATCTGTTGCTTAAGGAGGAGAATGCTCAATTTAAACGGTAAAAATTTCTACTACATGTACTCACAATCTATAATTGGAAGTTAGGATCATTTACTATTCTAACCCCTATGATTGAGGAACTAACACTTTTGGGCATCTTCTCATTATTATTATTATTATTATTATTATTATTTTTCCGTTAATATAGGAATGGTTGTTACATCTAAAGAATAAGAGTCCAAAATTAATCATATTGCAGCTGCAGGAGATTTTAATGGCAATGTTCCTGATCTGCAAGTCTTTATTTTAGCTGACATTGAGGCAGGTACAGATAGACTTTCATTTGAAAATAAACTTGGAGAGGGAGGTTATGGTCCCGTTTACAAGGTAAACTTTTGTTAGACTACATATATTGTGGCATTGCCTCATCATCATTACAAGTGCTTCAAGTTTTAGACTAAATAAATTGGCAGAAACATACCTCTATCTATAAACCACTCCCATGCTACATTTTGGCAGCAGGAGTAGAAAATGTCTAGCGTGTCTCAATGATGGAAAGATACCAACTAATCATGGGTGGCTATTTATTTATCAGGGTGTATTACCAAATGGACAAGAAATAGCAGTGAAAAAGCTTTCTAAAACATTGACTCAAGAGTTTGAGGAGTTTAAGAATGAGGTTATACGTGCTGCAACATGTAAATCTTGTGGGACTTTTGGGATTTTGCATTGAGAGAGATGAACAAATGCTGATCTATGAGTACATGCCAAACAAAAGTTTGGACTTCTACCTCTTTGGTCTGATATCTTTCCTGCAATTCAATTACAGTAAATGAAAGAATGTTAAATGCAATAACATAAGAGCGCTTGCCTCTTATTCACAGAAGGCTGCAAGCCAATAATTAAAGATGTTGACACTTGTGCCAAACACCCTTTAAGCTTAAACAAAGCCAAGGTCATCTAATTTCAAGTTTATAGGGATACTGACACAAGGTGTCTTTTTAAATTTTTGGGCATTTTTCGCTATCTTATTCCTTTATTATTCCCATCATAATTGAATGATTGACTTTTCACAATGTATTTGACATAGACCTTATCAGGCGGTATCTATTGGATTGGAGAAGACGCATTGACATCATTGAAGGTGTTACTCAAGGGCTTCTATATCTCCAAGAATACTCGAGAATGACAATTATTCACCGAGACTTGAGAGCTAGCAACATTTTATTAGATGACGAGATGAAACCCAAGGTCTCAGACTTTGGTATGGCTAGAATTTTCAGGAAAAATGATCATGAGGCAAACACAGGTCGGATTGTTGGAACATAGTAAGTACTTGGCCTAAAAAGTTTTATAACCTAAGATTTCTTGTTTGTTAAATAATTAATTTTTATGTTAAAAAATCAAATGCAGCGGTTATGTTCCTCTTGAGTATATTAGAAAAGGCGTGTACTCCACCAAATCTAATGTTTACAGCTTTGGAGTTCTACTTCTACAAATCATTAGTGGCAAAAGGTCTGCTTGTTATTATGGTTTGGATGAGAACCTAAACATCCTAGAATATGTAAGTAACTTGAGTAAACATTGCTAAGACAACCGTGGATCAAAATCTTACACTTCTTTTCTTTTGCTGAGTACCTATGGTACATTTTTGTTTTCCAAGTATTTGATGCTCAATATTCTATAATTTCAGGCATATGAACTGTGGAAAGAAGGCAAAGGCATGGAATTTATGGATTTTTCTTTGGATGATACACTTTCATCGTGCAAATTAATTGCATGCACACAAATAGCTCTTTTATGCATCCAGGAAGACACTAATGACAGGCCATCTATGTTAGAAGTTTCTTCAATGCTAAAAAATGAAATAGTAGCTCTAACTGCTTCAAAAAAATCAGCTTTTCAAGGAAAACAGATGAAGAGGCAAAAAATAAATGCAAATTGCAGTCAGAAATTTGTTCTGATAATGATGCAACAATCTCAGAACTAGTAGCACGATGAGCTTGGAGCCCTTGTGAAACATATATAGTTAATCTAAAAAAATCCTTCCCCCATAGTGTATGTATATGGTGATTCACAATTGTTCTTTTAACATTATTGTTGCAAAAATCGTATTTTTATAATCCACAAATAATGTATTTCTTCAAGATGTCTTGGGACTCCCATTTTCTATACTTCACAGCAAAACTCAATTTTCTTACACATTTGCCTTAACCATAAACCGCTTGATTTGCATAAGAAAGGGTTACAATATCCAATGGTAATTCATGGTTTACTCCCTATTCAAACCAGGAAAATAAGTCAAACAAATGATTCAAAATTACATTAAAAATTAAAAATTAAAAAAAAAAAAAACAAAAAAAAAAAAACAAAATAAAACCCATAATTCATATTATTGTAGGGCAAGAACGGCTTTTGCTAACATTATATAAAGGAAAATCCAATGGTTTGAAGATCACCAAAAAGCTTCCGTATTGGTAAAACCAATTACTCACAATTTCAACACGGTATCAGAAAAAAATTAGAAAACTATAATATCCCACAACAAAATTCACAACTCAACCATTGCCCAAACTGATAGTAATCATAAAGATTATAAATTTAAGCAAAACCCAGAAAGCACAGCTATAGAATATCTTTAAAACAAAATTAAATGTATTGTATATATATATATACCTGCTTGACCCAATCTTCAAAATCCCTTAACAGCCTCCCTAGTTTGCTCTCTGAGCTTATCAAGCGACATTGAAACATGGGTCTCCTTGGTATCCTTTTGTTTCTCTCCCATCCCCAGTCCTTGAACTACAGAGAGGAAAGCAGGTGGTTGTTCTTTCTTGGTCTCCGTAACATCTTTTATCTCTATCATAAGCAAATGAAGGTGAAATATTCAGAAACCGGCGTCAAAGAACAAAGCTTTGGAGTAAAACTCAGAAGCGAAAGATAAAACCTTTGGACTCGTCGACAATGGATGCACAAAACTGACGCTCCCTCCGTCTCTCTGTCTTCGCGCTCTGGAACAGAAAACGAAGGAAAGCATCGCATTCGTCGCGTTCCCGAATGATGCCAAAAACGAACCGTTTTTGTACCCCATTTTTAAGTGGAGACCGTTAAGGTTGTTAAGGTTGACGTATTGTGGCGAGCTGTAATAATAACCATTGAGATGTTTACTTTTTACTGAAATTTGGGCCGTTTATATAGGGATGAATATAGTAGGAATTTCAATAAAATTCGAAAACCCCAATTACAAGGGATTCTCATTTGTTATCTTACCCAAAAGCATCTTACCAAGCTGTAAATCTGAGGTAATTTTTTTCGTCTGATTTTTTTTTATGTAAAGTACGTACTCTCAAAATCAACGAATTGATACACAAAAAATGATATGGGTTAGGGTGAAATACCATATTAGAGATAACTTGAATTGGGTTTATGCCATGTGTCGAACTTTACATGTATTTAGTTGATTTAAGACACTGCGCGTGGGGAACCATATAATAATGAAGACTTTCTTACTTTATTCATGTGATTGTGGGGATTAGGATCATCTCCTATTCATTTAAACTAGATAATATTTAGTTAGTTATAATGGAATGATATTTTTGTCTCATATAACTAACAAGATATTATCTAATTCAAATGAATTGGAAAGGATCCTGTTCTACGGTATAAGTGTTGTGATAAATGTACGCTGTTATTTTTGTTCAATTTGTTTATCTTAATACACTTCAAATTGGACCTGTTATTAATATTGCTCCACCATACTGTGGGCTGATGATCAAATGGAGTATTTCCTATATATGATTTGGTCTATTAGAAGGAATCTCTGCAATTTCTAAAAGAAAATTAAATCCTCACAACGATTCTCAAATATTCTTAATAAATGACAATATGAATTTCATTTCTTCTTCTTTTTGAGTGAGACGCAACCAAGATAAGCTTGATCCAACTAATTAAGATAATATATAAGGGGGCAACGAGACGTACGTGGACCAACAAGAAGCTATATTATACGAGAAATGTTTGGTTTTTATTTTTTACCTATTTTTTATCCATCTCTTATAAGGCAAATCCATGTTTAAG
>NC_081546.1:28750337-28754764 GCF_901000735.1 Corylus avellana
TAATTTTTGGGTTTTGGCCATTGAAGCCACCCCCAACCCGCCACCCCCATGGCTTAGTTGGGGTGGCCGACCAGCCCATTGGGGCTGGCTGGCCACCCCAGTGTTTTTAACTTTTAATTTTAATATTTTGTTTTATATATTTATTTTTAAAATAAATAATATTTTATTATTTAATTTTAGTTGAAACACGTGGCAGAATTGTGTATACGCATTTTGGGGAGATTGTCGGGGATCGCGATCCATTATATTATATATACGCATGCTCGCTCCTGTTTTGAAAAGCACCAAGCAAGCAATATCTCATATATAGCTCGCAAAGCAAGAGTTGGTAATACACTGCCTCAGCTTGCCTAGTTTCCCTTCAAATTTCGATGGCTTCTACTGGTACTGATCTTCTCGTGAAAGCCAAATTCTGGTACTGCAAGCAAGCCGAAGATAAAAGTATCTCGACTAGCAACGCTCCGTCGCTCCCATCTATTTCACCCATCTTTTTTGTGCCTATGCCGATATCTCCGGAACCGACTACAAAGTCACTATCCCTGACCAGTACCAGGGCACGTTCGCAAACTTCACCAAAGCCACGAGGCAAAAGAACGTCGCAATAAACCCTTACCTCCATAGGTGGAGTTCACTCTGAGCCTGAAAATTTTCTTCCAATTATTAGAAACGAAGGAAACCGTGATGCGTTCATACAGTCCTCCATACAACAAGCCAGGGATAACAACTTCGACGGCCTCCACCTCAGCTGGCCCAGCTGGAAGTACCAACCCACGCCCAACGACATGATAGACCTTTGCACATTCTTCCGTATGTGGCCACAAGAAGGAACGGTTGCTTCTAAACCGCAACAGTCTATCACAGGCCAAATATCATTAGTGACTTAGATTCGGCGAGCTATCCCGCTAACGCTATTTTACAGAACTTGGATTGGATCAACGTACGGGCATATGACTTCTATGACGCCTTGTCGAGTCCAGGGAAGACTGCACCACCTGCTAAGTTGCACAATCCAAGAAAAATCAAATCATTTGAGAGCGTGGATACCGGCATTAGCGAGTGGGTTAGTGCAGTGTCAGAAAACAAATTAGTCATCGGCCTTCCATTTTTTGGCTACGAATGGCTACTGGAAGATGCTGCTAAACATGATTTTTTTGACCCTGCTGAAGGATCGGGGAATGAAAACAGAGATGACTACACATCTTATCAAGATATCAAAACCAAATCGAGCTTGAATCACGAGTTCAGGCCAGATTATGTTACGGATTATTGCTATGGCGGCAACCACTGGATTGGTTATGATGATACGGACAGTATCGCCAGAAAGATTGCTTATTTCAAGCAAACGGAACTGCTTGGTTACTTTGCGTGACATGTGTGCGCCGACGACGCTGATTGGACTCTTTCGTGAACAGGTTAGCATAAATTCAATTCAATGGATCGGTTTGGCAAACGTGTTTAACCTGCTCCTACTCTTATTTTCATTTCTTCGAAAAAGAAAAAATATTTCTTTTTAAATTTTTTTAATTTATTTTTTACTTTTCCGTCACAAAAGTCAATTATTTCTTGTTACTATTCAAACAAAAACATTTATCAAGCCGCGAGCCAATATATCATGAATATATCTATTCCAATTACTCCTGCATATAAAATTTTGGTATAAGCGCATGCGGTCTTCATTGTTTTGACTTCTAGCGTGTAATTCTTACTGTTGACGCAGCTTCCAAAGAATGGAAAGGGCCGGCGGCAGGAACAGCCTAGATCGAAGCTGGTGGATTATGAACAATAATCGTACGTATATGTCGTCGTGTGAAGCTTGTATTATCAACAATAAGGCCGACGTGTTATTTGTAACATAGAAGCTTGTATTAAGGCCAAAAATCAGATATGTTGTGTGAAGTTTGTATTGTATTATCAACAATAAGACCAATAATATATAAGACATGTTTTGCTATTTGTATGGAAACATTATGGAACAATCTATTGATGAAATGATTTATTCCTGTCAAGGTGGAAATCCGATGGATGCAGGGGTGAAACTAGAATATTTAATTTTGGGGGAGACCACCCCATGGCTTCGACTTTTGCCAGCCTTGGAAGTTGGAAGTTTAAGAGATGGTCAGAGTTGGGATTCTTCACAACCTTGTACACCTTCAAGAACTCTCGAACGGTGAGTGGGTGCACATCCCCGAGAACTTTCGGCCAGAGTACCATGCTGGCAAAAAAGACCCTCCAGGGATTTGGCATGATTTGGTGGGGGGCCACTCGAAGATAAGCCAACGATTCTCGGACTATCCTCGAGAAGGGTAGCCTGAAGCCTGCTTTGAACATATCTTCGTACAAGCACACTTTGTTCTCCTCAACGCGCACCACATCACTAGTTTGGTCACTATCGAAGCCCAGTTGTACAGTAGGAGGAATGAAGCAATACTCTCAAATTCGAGGTTCGTCAACACTCATCAATTCCGACTTCCACAAGGCCAGGTATGAATCACCCATTCTGTCAAATTCCACACCATCATTACGACCTATTAGGTACAAAAGCTCGGAGACTAACAAACGAGGAATAAGTGGGTGCCCTTGTTGGATTAGAAGATGAGTAACACTCAGACGAAGCTGGTCTACTGTCGGTTCAATTAAGGGAAGCAAAAGGTCTAGGTACTTGAGCACTGGGCTATCTGAGGCTACGAAAGGTTCAGTGCAAGGTACAGACTCGACCACAACTCTGAAATACACCAATCTCAGAAAGTAATACTGAGAAAAGTGGGTCAAATGGAAGCACGCCAGTAGGAAGATGAAAAATTTTGGAGTTTGGAGGATACGAAAATGGCTTCTGTCGAGGTAAATAGATGAAAGTCAAGAAATGATGAAAAAGAAAGCCTTTTGTAAGGTTTGTGAAGACAACGAATCGGCTGTGTGGCTTTTAAAACCCTAGGGACTAGGGTTCCTCGAGAAAGTGAGCGCCAATCGTCTGACAAGTGAGCTGTCAAAACTCTGAAGATCAATTCAACATATTGTCACCGAGGACAGGTTGAGACTATAAAAGCAGACCCATTTTCGAGAACATGAAATTTCCATAGTCATCTAGACAAGAAAATTGGCGGGTGATTGTTAGGCCATGGATCAGCCACATTAGGCCCGACAGTCCTCTAGACCCGGTCCAAGGTGCAAGCCCACTAAGGACTAGGCCCAGACCAAGACTTAGTTGGCCCAACCGACTAATAGATTGATCCATCGAGAGTGCATCAGTCTTCCAGACGATAATCCAGTACTTAAACAAAACATGCGTTCCCAAGGAAGACTCGGGAACTCACATTATTCACATATGTCATATCCCTCCTCGATATACTCCACTAATATGGCACACGTGGATCATGGGGAAGTATGGGGCCTACAATGCTAGCAAGGCAGCTACTGCTAAACGAAAGGGGAGTTCTAACTCATTATTCGGTAATCTCAACTCTCTTGCTTGAATTCTCATTAAGCTTACACACTCTCCAACTAAATCACTGACCTAAGCATCGGAGTTATCTCCCGCCGGCAACCACCGGCAGCTCTTATCCTAATCTTTCTTAGTCTTGCAGTTCGACGAATCCTCAGACGTCACAATAATCCACAGGAATTGTGCCACGTCATCCTTGGAAAACTGTCATCAACACTCTCTACCATTCGGAAAGTAGAAAATGGATCGATAACCAACTCCTGCTAAAAAAAGAAATGTCCATTTGAAATTTCTTGAAACAGAGTACACGATCTTCGATCTCAGCTCGATTGGCCAATTACTGTTATCTTTCTTTTAATCTATATATATATATATATATATCCTTTTTGACCATTTGATTTGTTGGTACGTAGCTTCATTACGTACATCCCATTAATTAAACCCAAGCCGGATAAAAACTTTTTACAAATTGGTTTTTCAAAGGAAATTTCTATCCAAAACCCAAAGAAATTTATTAATTCTTTTGAGGGGTTATTAGCTACATTGTCACTACGCGTGCATCACGTGCATGAGGCATAATAAATATTGAAAGCTTTCATATTGTAAATGACATTGACAATACAACACAAAAGTCGATAACATTTGCAATGCTTCTTCGTCTAGTTTAATAGTATGTTTAAGATAATTAGAAAAAAAAAAAAAATAGTATGTTTAAGATTACGTTTAAAAAATAAAGTTTTTAAGTCAAAAAACATTTTTTTGCAAAAGTTTCAAAAGTGTGTTTTGATCAATTTTTTATTTTTAGATCCTTAAAAGCACTTTCAATTTTTTTACCAAACTAAATTTTTTTTCTTCAAACAGACTTTTTGAATGTTAAATCCACTTTTAAGCCTCTCAAACGCACATCCAAACAAGCCTTAAGTCCTTGGTTGTTACATCTTGTCATTAAATAAATATAGATGATTGAATGAGTCCATATATATAGTAG
>NC_081546.1:28754864-28759458 GCF_901000735.1 Corylus avellana
AATTAAAATAATAAAATATTATTATTTTATTATAATATTATTATTTCAGCCCGACATGCATCAGGCCGGGCGTGATGTTTAACATCACCCTAATGGATTAACTATCCAAATTCTTCCCATTACATTCATTTAAATTTTAACCATCGTTCGTTTCTAATTTAATTAGACGGTGGAGATTTTGCCATATATATAATTATAAGAAGTGATAAACATTAATCTAAACAATTATGAAGTAGTAAATATTGTTACCGCCAATGTACAGTACTCAAGAAAATATCCTCGAATTTTTTAGGAATCTATATCCACAAATGATATATATAGCTCATAATAAGTCGAGCCGAGCCAAGCCAGTTCACGAGTTGACTCTTATATTTAATTTAATTTGTTTAATTTATTAATTTATTTATTTTATTATAAATTTAAACTTCAAGTACTTTTAAACGGCTAAAAAAGCCAGCTTATATATGAGCATTTACTTAGTCTGGCTAACGGAGTATAGAGCCAGAGTCAATACAGTAAGGCACTTGGTTCTGAAGAGAGAGGATATGCATCATTTTATTATAAAATGATGCTATTAGAAAAAAAAAAAAAAAAATCATCAATTATGAGGAATTATGTTAATAACTACCAACTCGAGCTTTATACGAGCTACTCACGAGCTTAACTGAGTCGAGCCGAGCTAGTTTCGTTTAATATTCGAGTCAGAATTCGTGTTCACGAAACGCTTCATTTAATATTTAAATCAAGCACGAGCCGAGCCCGAGCTCGCTCGCGAGCAACTTGCTCTCTTAACATCCCTATATGTAAGTATATATATAACGTGAATGACTAGAGGAGAAATACAATTGTTGAATTCTAGTTGGCTTATGCAAAAATTAATAAAACATATATTTTTTTAATTTTTATTTTTAAAAATAGAATAGCTTCCATAAAGACGTGATATAAACTAAGTTATTTTATTATTATTATTATTATTTTTTATGATCTTCGGTAACAATAAGCCACATCAGCTTAGAAAAAGAAAAAGATAAAAAAAAAAGAAGATAAAAATAAAAAGATAAAAATAAAAAAATAAATAAAAGAATTAAAGCTTCACATCCAGATATAAGTAGTACTTATGGTGAGAATAAAAATAGAAAGAGGAAAATAATTTAACTTTCTGCAAATACTTAGATAAAAGAGCCGGAGAGAGAGATTTAAGTACTTTTAATTTGTTTTCTCCCGTTTTATTATCAGATAACAACATTCATATATACATTAATTTAGCGTGTTGTTAATGCTCTGGAGTAACATTCAACTGTATATAGCTGGACTTCTCAACGGATGTCGACCTTACGTACATTATTCCACCTATTATATATTTTGATTCATTCAATCATCTATATATGTATTTATTAATCATTAAAAGCTAGTTGTAACAACTAAGCTTCCAAAAGCTTGGGCGGACATGTTCCATCGTGTAATTGATCAAGGGAGAAAGATGTTTCAACAAATGAAGCGATGCAAATGTTAAGAACTTTCAGTTGTATTGTTCACACAACACTTGATATCATTTACAATATGAAAGGTTGTGCTTGATTAATTATTCCATCTCATGAAAGCTAAGATCCTGCTATAATTTATCGTTTCAAACAAAGGGCGGCCCATATAATTTGTTGCACAAAATAGAGGGGATCGATGGCCATGCGGCCAAGCTTATGCATAAGCTCTCTTTAATTAATTAATTAATTAATTTTTAAAATTTTTTTCTTAATCTCCACCGTTAAAGCGACACGTTTTCATACCAAAAACGTTGGATAGGGGTCTAGGTCTTTGGTACACAAACAGTGACACCCATATTTGTCATCACACAAAATTAAGAAGAACTACAGGACATTCCACAATATATATTAATGGATTAATTAAGTTTTAACGGGTTCCTAGGGAGTATTGGGCACTTGGAGGACTCATTCACCTGGACATATATAGCCAAAATAGTAGAAAACCATATATGTGGATTTGAAATCATTCCTTCTCATGCCAATTCAATATAAAACTAAACGTAGCCTTATTAGGTGTTACCAATTAATGGTAAAGGTGAAAAGACGGTTACAGTTAGCGGTTATTGGCTAAACCGCTAACTGTGACTGCTTACGCTGTTAATCAACGGTTAGCGGTTAATATCCCTAATAACCGCTAACAACTTTTTAAAAGAAGAAAATTAAAACATTTTTTTTTTTTTTTTTAAAAAAAAAAACAAAAACAAAATATATAACGTCGTTTCTATGGTAATACGATAATACTTTACTACATACAACATCGTTTCTTCTAGATTTTTATACATTTATATATATATATATATATATATATATATATATAAAAACACAAAAACGGTGTCATTTCATATATATATATATAAGGCAATTAGCAGTTATTGCGTTTAGCGATTAATGGGTGGTTAATAATTCCTCGCCTTTTCACCCCTAACCAACAGTGGATACATGATTACCACCTAGCTAGTGGCGGTAGTACTTCAATGGTCTCAATGAAATCTCCAAAGAGGTTGGATATGTACTATGGCATGTCTTTGACTCTCTACATTAGAGAATCAATCACACAAGCCGGTTAGTACTAGCCGCATTAAGTTCTACTAATGTTCTAGTAGGACTAAATCACACTATGACTCAATTGGTCTTGATGGAGTGTTTGTGGTCCCCGCCGTCTAGGCCCCTCCTGAGTAGTTCCCAACGAACATGTGCTACCATGGTCACACTTAGGTACGTACAGTAGCCACAGTTAGTTGCCCCCTTTTGCCCTTTAAAAACAAAAAAAAACAAAAAACAAAATGGATACAAGCTTTAAGATTGAAACACCTCAAATCTCTTATCTCACTATCTCTCTTTATTTTAACCATTCAAATTTTACATTTAATATTTTAACAACAATGTTGATTCGGCTTTTGTGCGATCCATTTATTATTAATAGATATATAACTAAGATTTGAATAAAAATTGTATAATTTTATTTTCCAAAAATGGGCGATTATACAGTCCATCCCTTTTTACAATATCAGATAAAAACATTCATAAATACATTTAAGTGTGTTGTTAATGTTGTGGAGTAATGTTCAATTGCATGTAGCTGGCTTGCCAATTGATGGGTGCCCAACCCGGCCCCTCACTCTTACACCTACTATATATATATTTGGACTCATTCAATTATTTATACGTATTTAACAATGAAATGCTCTAACAACCAAAAGCTTGGCCGGACATATATATACTAGCTATCATGCAATTGAAAGGGAGGAAGATGTTTCGACATCTTTAGTAATGAAGCAATGCAAATGTTATGAACTTAATTTTGTTGTATTGTCCACACAATGGTCGATATTTTCCTTATATATAGGAAAGACAATGGATTATAGGGTGTATGTTGCTAAGCAGCAACTTAATTCCCTATCCAAATATATTTCACAATACATTCCCTAACCTTTCTCCATACCATTTAAAATATATATATATATATATATATATATATATATATGCAGTTACCTGCTATCCTGCAACAACCATGGTGTTGTCGTTACCTATCCTTAAATCCATCAGTCATGCATGGCATAAAGGCCCAACAAGAAAATTTGGCTTTTTCTGTCGACGTGCGGTCTTATAGACTGAGTTATTGCACAAAACATTCTGAAGCCAAAAAATAAAAAAAATCCCCGTTTCAAATTATAGACTACTTAATTTTGGGGCATTTCTGTCGGGCAGTTTATTCTTCAGCGTTGGATAGGGCCTTTGGTACATGGCCAATTCATATAGATCATAAGTTTTAAGTTAGAGGGAACAAAACTTGAGTTAATTAACCACTAGATATAGTTACTAAGTTTGATATAAACTAAATGAGACACATTAGGCAACGTCTAAGAAGCAGCAGACACTTCTATCACTACAAAAAACAAAATATTTGCTGACTTACATTTTCTGACGTGTCAAGTGGTCTGACACGTCAGAAAATCCTCTTGACCGGTCGATTTTGACGTGTCTCTGACGTTAAAATTATGGGTGTCAGAAACAAAAAATTTCTAACGTGTTAAAGTTAAAACGTCAAAATTGGCACGTTAGAAAAATTTTCTGACGTGTCAAATTTTGACACGTTAGTAAATGTTTTTAATTGAAAAAAAAAATCCATAAAAAATTTTAAAAAAGAAAAATTATTATTTTTTAATAATTTTAAATTTTCTAACGTGTCAATTTTGACACGTCAGTAATTTTAAAATTATTAAAAAATAATAATTTTTCTTTTTTGAATTTTTTTTTTCAATTAAAAATATTATTATTAATTTTGAAATACAACCGTGTTTCTTCTCCCCCCAAGCTCTCTCCTTATCTCTTCCTTCCTCCATTTTCACTCTCTCTCTCTTCTTTCCTCCATTTTCAAAAACCCAAACCCAAAAAATCTTCAAAAAATCAAAAACCCAAATCAAAAAATATCATCTTCCTTCTTCGATCTTCTTCTCTTCAAATAAAAAATCAAAAATCTCTCTTCTTCAATCTTCTTCTCTTCTCCTTTTTTTTTTTTTTTTGTTGCTTCTCTTCTCTTCTCCTTTTGTTTT
>NC_081546.1:28759558-28768527 GCF_901000735.1 Corylus avellana
TGAAGTTGTAGTGAGCCCTGAAGAAGATGATGACGAACAAAATGACAATCAATCTCAATATGTTTTGTCCATTCATGAAAAACATCATTATGAGCAATCTGAATAGCACTTTTATTATCACAGTATACAGGAGTAGCAGAAGAAAGAGAGACACCCATATCTTGTAACAACCATCGCAACCAAAGAAGCTCCGCGGTAGTGTCAGCTAGAGCACGATATTCTGCCTCTGTGCTAGATCGAGCAACAACAGTCTGTTTCTTACTTCGCCAAGAAATAAGCGAGGTGCCAAGTAGAGATCAACATCGCCTTCACCAATTTTTGATGGCTTTGCGTGATGATTTTGAGCCTGTTCGTGTGCAACTATTAGATCGTTCTCCTCTTCCCACTTTGGACACTGCCATCTTCGAACTTGTCCGTGCCGAGACTAGATCGCAGACTATGCGCTCTCAGCCTAGTCATACAGTGTTGGTTGCACCATCCTCTGGCTCCTTGTCATTCCAGCGAGAGTATTATGACAGGTCAGGTACTTCTCGACTCCCTCCTAAGTCTCGCGATAATACTTACTGTCGCTATTGTCGACGTCGAGGGCACACTATTGACAAGTGTTGGCGTAAGGGAAGATCTAATGCACCCACAGCAGCAGTTGCTCATACTGAGAGTGGTTCATCTCCAGCTGCTCCCTCTTCAGTTGCCTCCTCTGGCCACGCATCAGGATCCAGTGTCACCTTATCTGCAGCTGACTTCGAGACAATAGTCAACCAGGTCGTCCTATCTCGTTCTGGTAATGCATCTTCCTCTGTCCTCTCAGTGTTGCCAGGTACCTCTTCCTCTTGGCTCTTTGACTCTGCTTGTTGCAATCACATGACACCTCACCCTACTTCCTCTACCACATCTGTACCTTCCCCTCATTCTTCATTCATTCGCACAGCTGATGGCTCCATTATGACTGTTAAAAATATAGGCACTATCAATACACCTTCCCTTTCTGTTCCTGAAGTTTTTCATGTGCCTGGATTATCCTTCAATCTTCTTTCTATTGGCCAACTGTGTGAACTTGGATATAGACTTGTTTTTGACTTTTCTGGTGTGCATGTACAGGATCCTCGTACAAGTCAGACCATTGGGACCGGGTGTAGAATTGGGCGTATGTTCGAACTATCCTTACATCTCCCCGCCACAGGCATCTCTGCTGCAGCCTCTTCATCATCACCATCTCTTGCACTTTGGCATTCGCGTCTTGGTCATGCATCTGCCTCTCGCGTTCAATTTTTAGCTTCAAAGGGTTGTTAGGTTCAGTTTCCAATAATTCTTTTGATTGTAGTTCATGTCAACTTGGTAAACAACCGACTTTGCCATTTAATAATAGTGACTCTCATGCTACTACTTCTTTTGATTTAATTCATTCTGATGTTTGGGGACCTTCTCATGTTGCTAGTATGAGTGGCTCACGTTATTTTGTTATTTTTGTTGATGATTTCTCTCGTTACACTTGGGTGTTTTTAATGAAATCTCGTTCTGAATTATTGGATATTTATCGTACTTTTGCCAAAATGATTGAAACCCAATTTTCAAAACCCATTAAGGCTTTTCGTTCTGATAATGCTTTAGAATATACTCAACATGATCAACGTACGGGCATATGAATTCTATGACGCCTTGTCGAGTCCAGGGAAGACTACACCACCTGCTAAGTTGCACAATCCAAGAAAAATCAAATCATTTAAGAGCGTGGATACCGGCATTAGCGAGTGGGTTAGTGCAGTGTCAGAAAACAAATTAGTCATCGGCCTTCCATTTTTTGGCTACGAATGGCTACTGGAAGATGCTTTTAAACATGATTTTTTTGACCCTGCTGAAGGATCAGGGAATGAAAACAGAGATGACTACACATCTTATCAAGATATCAAAACCAAATCGAGCTTCAATCACGAGTTCAGGCCAGATTATGTTACGGATTATTGCTATGGCGGCAACCACTGGATTGGTTATGATGATACGGACAGTATCGCCAGAAAGATTGCTTATTTCAAGCAAACGGAACTGCTTGGTTACTTTGCGTGACGTGTGCGCCGACGACGCTGATTGGACTCTTTCGTGAACAGGTTAGATTCAATGGATCGGTTTGGCAAACGTGTTTAACCTGCTCCTACTCTTATTTTCATTTCTTCGAAAAAGAAAAAATATTTCTTTTTAAATTTTTTTAATTTAATTTTTACTTTTCCGTCACAAAAGTCAATTATTTCTTGTTACTATTCAAACAAAAACATTTATCAAGCCGCGAGCCAATATATCATGAATATATCTATTCCAATTACTCCTGCATATAAAATTTTGGTATAAGCGCATGCGGTCTTCATTGTTTTGACTTCTAGCGTGTAATTCTTACTGTTGACGCAGCTTCCAAAGAATGGAAAGGGCCGGCGGCAGGAACAGCCTAGATCGAAGCTGGTGGATTATGAACAATAATCGTACGTATATGTCGTCGTGTGAAGCTTGTATTATCAACAATAAGGCCGACGTGTTATTTGTAACATAGAAGCTTGTATTAAGGCCAAAAATCAGATATGTTGTGTGAAGTTTGTATTGTATTATCAACAATAAGACCAATAATATATAAGACATGTTTTGCTATTTGTATGGAAACATTATGGAACAATCTATTGATGAAATGATTTATTCCTATCAAGGTGGAAATCCGATGGATGCAGGGGTGAAACTAGAATATTTAATTTTGGGGGGGACCACCCCATGGCTTCAACTTTTGCCGGCCTTGGAAGTTGGAAGTTTAAGAGATGGTCAGAGTTGGGATTCTTCACAACCTTGTACACCTTCAAGAACTCTCGAACGGTGAGTGGGTGCACATCCCCGAGAACTTTCGGCCAAAGTACCATGCTGGCAAAAAAGACCCTCCAGGGATTTGGCACGATTTGGTGAGGGGCCACTCGAAGATAAGCCAACGATTCTCGGACTATCCTCGAGTAGGGTAGCCTGAAGCCTGCTTTGAACATATCTTCGTACAAGCACACTTTGTTCTCCTCAACGCGCACCACATCACTAGTTTGGTCACTATCGAAGCCCTGTTGTACAGTAGGAGGAACGAAGCAATACTTTCAAATTCGAGGTTCGTCAACACTCATCAATTCCGACTTCCACAAGGCCAGGTATGAATCACCCATTCTGTCAAATTCCACACCATCATTGCGACCTATTAGGTACAAAAGCTCGGAGACTAACAAACGAGAAATAAGTGGGTGCCCTTGTTGGATTAGAAGATGAGTAACACTCAGACGAAGCTGGTCTACTGTCGGTTCAATTAAGGGAAGCAAAAGGTCTAGGTACTTGAGCACTGGGCTATCTGAGGCTACGAAAGGTTCAGTGCAAGGTACAGACTCGACCACAACTCTGAAATACACCAATCTCAGAAAGTAATACTGAGAAAAGTGGGTCAAATGGAAGCACGCCAGTAGGAAGATGAAAAATTTTGGAGTTTGGAGGATACGAAAATGGCTTCTGTCGAGGTAAATAGATGAAAGTCAAGAAATGATGAAAAAGAAAGCCTTTTGTAAGGTTTGTGAAGACAACGAATCGGCTGTGTGGCTTTTAAAACCCTAGGGACTAGGGTTCCTCGAGAAAGTGAGCGCCAATCGTCTGACAAGTGAGCTGTCAAAACTCTGAAGATCAATTCAACATATTGTCACCGAGGACAGGTTGAGACTATAAAAGCAGACCCATTTTCGAGAACATGAAATTTCCATAGTCATCTAGACAAGAAAATTGGCGGGTGATTGTTAGGCCATGGATCAGCCACATTAGGCCCGACAGTCCTCTAGACCCGGTCCAAGGTGCAAGCCCACTAAGGACTAGGCCCAGACCAAGACTTAGTTGGCCCAACCGACTAATAGATTGATCCATCAAGAGTGCATCAGTCTTCCGGACGATAATCCAGTACTTAAACAAAACACGCGTTCCCAAGGAAGACTCGAGAACTCACATTATTCACATATGTCATATCCCTCCTCGATATACTCCACTAATATGGCACACGTGGATCATGGGGAAGTATGGGGCCTACAATGCTAGCAAGGCAGCTACTGCTAAACGAAAGGGGAGTTCTAACTCATTATTCGGTAATCTCAACTCTCTTGCTTGAATTCTCATTAAGCTTACACACTCTCCAACTAAATCACTGACCTAAGCATCGGAGTTATCTCCCGCCGGCAACCACCGGCAGCTCTTATCCTAATCTTTCTTAGTCTTGCAGTTCGACGAATCCTCAGACGTCACAATAATCCACAGGAATTGTGCCACGTCATCCTTGGAAAACTGTCATCAACACTCTCTACCATTCGGAAAGTAGAAAATGGATCGATAACCAACTCCTGCTAAAAAAAGAAATGTCCATTTGAAATTTCTTGAAACAGAGTACACGATCTTCGATCTCAGCTCGATTGGCCAATTACTGTTATCTTTCTTTTAATCTATATATATATATATATATATATCCTTTTTGACCATTTGATTTGTTGGTACGTAGCTTCATTACGTACATCCCATTAATTAAACCCAAGCCGGATAAAAACTTTTTACAAATTGGTTTTTCAAAGGAAATTTCTATCCAAAACCCAAAGAAATTTATTAATTCTTTTGAGGGGTTATTAGCTACATTGTCACTACGCGTGCATCACGTGCATGAGGCATAATAAATATTGAAAGCTTTCATATTGTAAATGACATTGACAATACAACACAAAAGTCGATAACATTTGCAATGCTTCTTCGTCTAGTTTAATAGTATGTTTAAGATAATTAGAAAAAAAAAAAAAATAGTATGTTTAAGATTACGTTTAAAAAATAAAGTTTTTAAGTCAAAAAACATTTTTTTGCAAAAGTTTCAAAAGTGTGTTTTGATCAATTTTTTATTTTTAGATCCTTAAAAGCACTTTCAATTTTTTTACCAAACTAAATTTTTTTTCTTCAAACAGACTTTTTTAATGTTAAATCCACTTTTAAGCCTCTCAAACGCACATCCAAACAAGCCTTAAGTCCTTGGTTGTTACATCTTGTCATTAAATAAATATAGATGATTGAATGAGTCCATATATATAGTAGATGTAATAATAAGGGGAGGCCCATCAACTGGCAAGCCCAACTAGTTGAACATTACTCTATAACATTAACAACACATGCACTTATATGTATGAACGTTTTCATATAATATTTAAATTTATGCACTTAAACATGGATTTGCCTTATAAGAGATGGATAAAAAATAGGTAAAAAATAAAAACCAAACATTTCTCGTATAATATAGCTTCTTGTTGGGTCCACGTACGTCTCGTTGCCCCCTTATATATTATCTTAGTTGGATCAAGCTTATCTTGGTTGCGTCTCACTCAAAAAGAAGAAGAAATGAAATTCATATTGTCATTTATTAAGAATATTTGAGAATCGTTGTGAGGATTTAATTTTCTTTTAGAAATTGCAGAGATTCCTTCTAATAGACCAAATCATATATAGGAAATACTCCATTTGATCATCAGCCCACAGTATGGTGGAGCAATATTAATAACAGGTCCAATTTGAAGTGTATTAAGATAAACAAATTGAACAAAAATAACAGCATACATTTATCACAACACTTATACAGTAGAACAGGATCCTTTCCAATTTATTTGAACTGGATAATATCTTGTTAGTTATATGAGACAAAAATATCATTCCATTATAACTAACTGAATATTATCCAGTTTAAATGAATAGGAGAGGATCCTAATCCCCACAATCACATGGATAAAGTAAGAAAGTCTTCATTATTATAAGGCTCCCCACGCGCAGTGTCTTAAATCAACTAAATACATGTAAAGTTGGACACATGGCATGAACCCGATTCAAGTTATCTTTAATATGGTATTTCACCCTAACCCATATCATTTTTTGTGTATCAATTCGTTGATTTTGAGAGTACTTTACATAAAAAAAAAATCAGACGAAAAAAATTATCTCAGATTTACAGCTTGGTAAGATGCTTTTGGGTAAGATAACTGTTAAAGTTGACACATGGATGAAAATAATTTCCTCACATACCCATCTGATTGGGCTTTCATTAGCTTAAATAGAATTGAATCCTACGGCTGTTACAAAGAGATAATGGCAAATTAAATGTACAGTTACAAAGAGATAATGACTGTTACAAAGAGATATTGAATCCTACAACAACTGTTACAAAGAGATAACATTAAATTCAATTAACTACTCAACATAATGTCAAAAACAAATATCTTGGAGCAGTAACGTGTGGAGCAATAAACAAAGAGTAACGTCAATACTCCCCCTCAAGTTGGATCGTGTATGGAAATAACGCCCAACTTGCAAATTAAACCATGAAATGCATCTTTACCCAATGGCTTTGTGAATACATCTGCAAGTTGATGAGATGCAGGTATGTATCTTGGAGCAATAAGTTTGGATTGTAGCTTTTCCCGAACGAAATGACAATCTATTTCTATATGCTTGGTACGTTCGTGAAAAACTGGATTGTTGGCGATGTGCAAGGCAGCTTGGTTGTCACAAAACATTGTGATTGGAGAAGAATGAGAAATACCCATATCGTTCAACAAATATTTTAACCATTGAAGTTCACATGTTAAAGTGGCCATGGCTCGATATTCAGCTTCAGCAGAAGACCGAGAAACTGTAGATTGTTTCTTAGTTTTCCAAGAAATAAGATTGGAACCAAGAAAAATGCAAAAGCCTGTAGTAGATCGTCGAGTAATAGGACACCCTGCCCAATCTGAATCACAATAACCTTGCAAATGAATAGTACTCGATGATGATAAAAAAATTCCCTTACCAATAGAACCCTTCAAATATCGAACCACACGGTGCGCAGCATCCATATGAGCCGTTCGAGGAGAATGCATAAACTGACTAAGAATATTGACTGAATAATTAATATCAGGTCTTGTGACAGTAAGGTATATAAGACGTCCCACCAATCGACGATAAGGAGTGGGGTCAGGAAGTAAAGTACCATCATCTGGTGATAAATGCAAGTGTTGCTCCATAGGAAAATCAGAGACACGTCCTCCAATCAAACCAGTATCCTTGAGAATGTCTAAGATGTATTTCTTTTGAGAAAGAAATATGCCTTTTTTCGAACGGGCAACCTCTATGCCAAGAAAATATTTAAGCTTGCCTAAATCTTTGATAAAGAATTTCTTCTCGAGAAATTGCTTGAGCTGGTTGATAGCCAAATCATCGTTTCCTGTAATGATGATGTCGTCTACATAGACCAAGACAAAAGTAGAAGAATTGCCATTATGATTAAAAAATAATGAATAATCAGACTTAGACTGAGAAAAACCAGCTTGCATGATGGTAGATGAAAATTTTGCAAACCACTGACGTGATGCTTGCTTCAACCCATAGATAGATTTGTTCAGTTTACAAATTCGTGTCTCCCCCTTTCGGCAAAAACCAGGTGGAAGTACCATATATACCTCTTCGTTAAGATCGCCTTGTAAAAAGGCATTATTAACGTCAAGTTGATGTAAAGACCATTGCTTGATGGATGCGATAGAAAGTAAGGTCCGAACGGTTACCAATTTTGCAACAGGTGCGAAAGTCTCGTGGTAATCTAATCCTTCAATTTGAGTAAAACCTTTGGCTACCAAACGGGCCTTATAACGCTCAATTGTTCCATCTGATCGGTATTTAATTTTGTACACCCATTTACATCCTATGGGTTTCTTGTTGGGTGGAAGAGAAATAAGGCTCCAAGTATCATTTTTTTCAAGAGCTTCAATTTCTTTTTCCATAGCTTCCCGCCATAATGGTGATTTCACTGCTTGAGAAAAGGTTCTAGGCTCATCTGTTGAACAAATAGTAGAAAGAAACCCTCTGTGTGCAAATGAAAAATTAGAAAGAGAAATATATTGATGGAGCGGGTAAGGTGTACCTTTCAACTTAGAGTCAGATGGAGAAGGTAGCTGGTCATGAGTAGCAATGGAGCATTGATAATCAGCCAAGTATGAAGGTGGACGCCGAATGCGACTAGGCCGATTAATTTGCGGACTAGTAGGAGGAGTGATAGGATTTTGCTCCACACTAGGTGGTTCTAAATCCAACTATTCAATGGGAGAAGTGATTGCATCATTTTTAGCAATAGGAAAATCAAAAATGGGATCATCACTCAAAGGTAAAGGAGTAACATCTGAAGATGAGGTTGTAAATTTAGATAAATCACGAAATGGAAAAATTCCTTCATGAAATATGACATCTCGAGAAGTAAAAATGGTTTTAGTGTCTATATCAAAAATTTTGTAACCTTTTTGAGCATAAGGATAGCCAATAAAAATGCCAGGTTTACCTCGTTGGTCAAATTTATGTTTAATGCTATGATTGTGAGCAAAACATAAACTCCCAAAAACACGCAAATGAGAATAATTTGGTTTTGAGTGGAATAGAATTTCATGTGGAGATTTCCCAGATAAAAGAGAAGATGGCATTTTATTGATCAAATATGTGGCAGTGAGAACGCACTCACCCCAAAATTGTAAGGGTAAGTGCGCTTGAAAACGAAGAGCCCGAGCAACCTCAAGAAGGTGTCGATGCTTACGTTCAACGACACTATTTTGTTGTGGAGTCCCGACACAACTTCGTTGATGGATTATGCCACATTCTGAAAAATATTTTTGCATATCATTGGAAAGAAATTTAGAACCATTGTCCGATCTAACTTGTTGTATGCAAGAATTGAATTGAGTCACCATGGAAAAGAATGATTGCAAAATAGTTTTAGTCTCAGACTTGACATGCATCAAATAAACCCAAGTACATCGACTAAAATCATCAACAATGGTTAAGAAATAACGAGAACCATTTAAAGATTGTTGGGAAAAACTTCCCCAAATATCACAATGAATTAAAGCGAAAGGTCTATTAGTAGTAATAGAACTAGAAGAAAATGG
>NC_081546.1:28768627-28788873 GCF_901000735.1 Corylus avellana
TTGAAAAGAATTTTCGGTCAAAAAGAAAATATTTTTTGTTGACCACAATTTTACGTTGAAGTAAACACCGTAAAATACAAAAATTATTTTTTGAAAACTATTTTACGACGAAGTAAACGGAGCCTTACAAGAGGTACTATAATTTCGTGTTCCAACCCAAGAGTCCCTATCATTTTATAAGCCTAATTTACTGCTTGTCATGCGCATCTCGGACAAGGATCTTCTCCAGTTCAAAATGAACTGGAGAGGATCCAGTTGATGGCTAGGATCTCTCCTTAGAGATCCTAAGGCCATCAACTCGCCACGTGGTGTATTAACAAAATAATAATATTTTACTTTTAAAAATAAATAAAAAACAAAATAATAAAAAATTTAAAAAAAAAAGAAAAAGGGTGTGACCACCCCATGTTGTCACGGTGTGACCTGACCCACAGGACATGGGGGTGTGACTGCAGGGGCATATGGGGAGCCGATCCACCCCGATGGCCTCTGGCCAACTGGGGTGGCTTAGGCCACCCCCACATGGCCAAGGAGTGGTCGGCCACCCGAGACAAATCAATTTTATTTTTTGTTGGCTGCCTAGTGGCCGAGCCACCCCAAAGGGCCAGAGATGGCGACATACACACCTCCAATCTAAAATGTGGTGTGACCACCCCGTGGCTTAACATGGATGGCAGGCACCCTTATTTTTATTTTTATTTTTTTATATTTGTTTTTAATTTTTATTATTTTGTTTTTTATTTATTTTTAAAAATAAAATAAAAAAATAATAATATTTTTTTAATACACTATATGGCAGGTTGATGGCCTTAGGATCTCTAAAGAGAAATCATAGCCATTAACTGGATCCTCTCCAGTCCATTTTGGACTGGAGAGGATCCTTGTCCATATAGTTGGGCTTGCGAACTGATGGGCACCCCTCATTATTACACCTATTATATATTTTGGATTCATTCAATTATCGGTGTATTTAACAATCGAAAGCATACCAACATCAATTTATCTTTGATTTTCTCTAAATTTAGGAAACAAAACTACTTTTTACTTTCATATCCAAATATAATTCATAATAAATTCCCTTACATTTTCATATAATATTAAAATATTATTTCTTTACAAAATACAAGTGTCATACATACCTTCACATTTTTTTTTATAAAATTTCAACACAATCCTCAATAAAAGGCAAAAATATGGAAGATGAGAGAGCAAAGAGAAATATTTATAGTAAAATAATGTATATGGAAACTCTTTTGGTTCCCTACACATTGGGTAGTATTGTAACATTCCCAATGTTTTGGGAACCACTAGCAAAGATGCTACTGGTAACTTTTTGTGATTTGTTTTGAAAATTTTCCTATTATACGCACATATACATATACATACTATCATGCAATTAGGGCTATAAATAAATCAATCTGGTTGACAACCTGCTCGGTTTAGCTTGACCTGAACTCGAGCTCGATACTGTAGAAGCCCACTCGATTAGTAAATAATACATACTCGACTCACTCAAGAAAACTTGATAAGGGTTCGCGAGCTCAGCTCATTTAAAGCTTGACCAACTCGTTAGCTTGTTCATATATATATATATATACGCTAACTTTTAGAGCATCCAAATATAATAGCCAAACTAGATTCTTTTTTCTTCTTCAAGTATAACTATATTTATAATTTGCCCACATTATACATATGCTATAGTTTCTACTATCTAGTTATATATAATAATATATTGTTAATTTACTACCTATAGACTATAGGTATATGTTATATTGAATAATATGTCTTATATAGTTTTGTATTATATATTTATACTATAGATAAATGTGTAAAGGTTGTTTTAAAATTCGGGATTTAACTTTGCTCAGATCATATATTAAAGAATTTAATAGCCTAGGTCGAGCTCAAGTTAAGCCTGGCTCGAATAGCATTCTCAAAGAACTCGAACTTAACTCACTCAAGATTTAAACGAGCTAAGCTTGAACTCACATTTCATAGCTCGGGTCGAACTCAAGCTCGGCTCGAATAAGCATCTTCATAATCGAGTGAGTCTTAAAATCCTAAAGCCCAACTCGGCTCGACTCGATTACAGCCCTAGTAGTAATTAATGAAGAATTGTAAATGTTATGGAAGTTTGCTATATGGTTCAAACAAGAGTCCATATCAATCATTTTGAGTTAATTAACCATTAGATATAGTTACCAAGTTTAATATAAACTAAATGAGACACATTAGGGAACGTGTAAGAATTAGAAGAAGAAGACATTAGGGATGGAATAAGCATATCTCAAAACTAAATACAAGAGGTACTATAATTTCTTGTTCCAACCCAAGAGTCCCTATCATTTTATAAGCCTAATTTATTGCTTGTCATGCACATCATGTGACGCTTCAACAATTTCTCCCTCTTTTATAAGGTGACATGTTTTATGAAAAATCTCTCAACTAGTGACGTTTGAACCTAAATGTCACTATTCTAGATTTTACAACCTCTTATATTTTAACGTTGTTAAAGCGTCGCATTTTTTGCGTTACCTTTTAAAAAGTAACGTTTCTTCGTAAAAAAACCACACTATTTGGACTTTTTATGTAGTGATGTGGCTCACATGCATACTAATCCTTCTGCAATGTCACGAAATGTGCATGACGTGCTGGAGGGCTTTGATGGTGATTAGGACTCTTGTGCATGAGATGCAAAGAGTACCTCTCTCATAATGGACCCTAGCTTGTAAGTGTCAACTATATATACAGCAAAAGCCCACAACATTTACTAAAGATGTTCAAATGTCTTCCTCCTTCAACTGCATGATAATGTCTGCCCGCACAAGAGAGTTGTTAAATGTTTTGATTGATAAATACACGGATGATTTATTAATAAATTTTAGAATATATGGAAAAAATATATTTTATATATTTGATTGATATCATAATATTCTTTCTTTAGGAATTGATAGTAATCAAATCCTATAAATGTAACCAAATCTTGAGAATTTGATTATCACACTTGTATCATTCGCTCACTAGCTTATAAATAGTGACTTTCGTATTTTGTTAACCGTCCACCTTTTCAACCCTAATTTTCAATGTGATTCATAAAAGTATTCATCATTATTTCAAGAGTATCATTAAACGGAAAATAAACAACTTACAATACTATTAAATCACAAAAAAACAAGAACTATCTTTCATATTTGTCAACATCAAGATACGAGAGCGTGGAAGATAGAGGAAGCCTATCAATTGGGGTAAGTGATATCTTCACTGTCAAAATACAAAGTATTAGGCAGCAAAGCGTCAACGTTCTCCACCACATACAAAATGGACCAATCTAGTGCCTCCTCCCCATTGACCATTTAGCCAGTTCATCACCGACATATATAACATTGTGAAATAATATTCCACAAAATATATCCGTTTAATTAATTTGTTGGTTTCTACTGCTTGGAGAAGGGACCATATGGACAGCCTGATCGCTAAGAAATCATTGGCTTATCTTATATACACTACTCCCTGCCCCAAAGTTGAGAGCCCCCCTCCATGTGCTAGCTTGACGGTTATGGTTAACGGTTTTAGTTAATAACAACTAACTTTAACCCCTATTGTGCTCTTATACTAATTGCTAAGGCCTAACCATATTAAAAACCTTAAAATTGTTAGATATTAGTTTGGTTAAACCCTGGTATCCTTTGTCCATCTTCTTTTCTTTGGAAAATTTTAAGCTGACATTTTAGACCAAAGCAAGCTATACGTACGTAATTAACACTTAACCACCGCATTTCAACCACACTATATATCTTATACGCAATATATATAGGTAAGATCTCAAAGCTCCAAGGAAGTGTACGCTGCCTACAATTCCCTTAATATATATTGTACAGTCAAAGAAAAAAAAAAAAATCAGATTATTAATGCAAAATCGAAAAAAAAAAAAAAAAATGCTATATATGCATATGATCTCAAAGCTCTAAGGAATAGTACGCTGCCTACAATTCCCTTGCAATGGCTTTGAAAACATTTGTATATGTGCTTTCAACCTTCCTTTTCCTTCTCCAACTTCACCTCTTTGCAGGGCAGACAACTGTCGTGAAGGGCGCATACTGGTTTCCCGGCCTTGGATTCCCGGTGTCCAGCATAGATTCCACCCTTTTTACCCATCTCTTTTGTGCCTTTGCCGATCTCGACTCCACCAGCTACGAAGTCACCATTTCTTCCACAAACGCAGTTCCATTCTCAACCTTCACCCAAACCGTGCAGCAAAAGAACCCTTCAGTCAAAACTCTTTTATCCATCGGCGGCGGAGGCTGTAGTCCTTCAACCTTCGCTTTGATGGCTAGCCAAAACTGCTCACGTAAAACATTCATAGATTCCTCCATACGGCTTGCTAGGAATTACAGCTTTCATGGCCTTGACCTCGACTGGGAATACCCTTCCTCCGCCACGGAAATGACTAACCTCGGCTCACTCCTCACGGAATGGCGAGCAGCCATCGCCAATGAATCCAGCAGCACCAACAACACGGCGTTGCTTCTATCCGGCGCATTCTTTTACAATTCAAACTATTACACCGTGAATTATCCCTTTCAGGCCATATCAAACACCATGGACTGGATCAACCTAATGGCCTATGACTTTTATGGCCCCGGTTGGTCACCGAACGTGACCGGACCGCCGACTGCATTGTACAATCCAACAAGCCAAGTCAGCGGCGACACCGGCGTTAAAAATTGGATTCAGGCAGGTGTGGCAGCCAAAAAATTAGTCCTCGGCGTTCCATTTTATGGCTACGCATGGCTTCTAGCAAATGCTAATAACCACGAAATATTTTCTCCGGCTAATGGAGCGGTTACATCCATATCACCAGATGGGTCCATAACTTATAGCGGAATCAAGGATTTTATAAGCAATAATAATGTCACGGCAGTGTACAATTCGACGATTGTTACAGACTATTGCTATGCCGGGATGACGTGGATTGGCTATGATGATACGCAGAGCATCTATACTAAGGTTACATATGCTAAGGGAAACGGATTGCTCGGTTACTTTGCGTGGCATGTCGGCGCCGACAAAAATTTCACTCTGTCTCGGAATGGTAAGTATATATATATATGAATTCAATCATAAATTTATATCTATTCCAACTCATGCACTTAAAATTCTATTCCTATATATGTTATTGTCAGTCCAACAAAGTCATGTGATATCCGCTGCTTAGTTAATCAAGTCGTGTTAAGATTGAAGGGTTTGCCACAATTGATTAAATTATTTGTGTTTGTGTCGACCCATATAATCTTATAATCATAAGAGAAATGTTACACACACTCAAATGCATTCTCCTTGACGTGATAGTGATCCAAAATTTCAATAATGACCCATCTAAAATGTAATAGTAATTTTTACTATCATGTTAAAAAATGTACATTTGAAAATATAAGAAGTGAAAGTGTGTATAACATTTCTCATACACATAAATCAACATGCGACAAACTCGACCCATAAAGCCTGTTAGCAGCTGGCTAGGTTTCAACAATAACTCTTGTGAGTTTCAACCAAAGACAAACCAAATTTTTTGTTGTCTCCATGTGCCTTCTTTTTTGGTAAATACATGTTGTCGTCTCATGCATGGCATGTTTGATTATTGCTATTCCTATTTGGATTTGTAGTCTTCATTCTAACTTCTAACCTGTAATTCTTTCTGTTGTTGCAGCCTCAGTTACATGGGGATGAGCGTAGAGAGATATAGATTGGAGCTTGTATTATCAAGAATAAGACCAAATTAATTAACATCATAATGATATGTGTAATAAGCTCTAATAGATCCTATTAATGAATAATATTTCTGACTTCCACTGAGAGGTAGATTTTAGTCATTGAAGTTTAATTTTCCTCATAAATTAATTAACCATAATCAAAACTTGACTAAGAGCAAGCAAAGTAATCTATTTTTCACCTATCAAATATTGTCATTTTCTTTTGTATGGTAAATATGTTGTCACAACACCCAAAGACACCTCCTAGAGAAAACTCAAGTTTATTCTCGATTAATAAAAGCCTATGTTCTTTCTTGTAAAAAATCACGGCCAAAGACAAGAAAGAATATTGAAGAAAAGCCTCTTTTGTTTTATAGTGCATGTTTCCGTAGGTTGAAAGACCGGCCCAATTTACGTGGGCTTTTAGTGTGCTGGTGGGCCAAACCACATGGGCCTATACACAATAAGTCTCCCCCTTCAACCCATTAAGGAAGGAGATTCTTACATTAACGCTGTTAAAATATTAATTAAATAATTATATTTTAAGTTCTCGAAGAAGCTTTGATTTCAGCAACCAGATAAACACAAGAGCATTTTCAAAACAGCTGGCTTGATTGTTGGCGGAGGCTGATCTCAGACTATAACTTCATCTTGTTTTCTTTGGAAAATTCTTATAAGCTGACATTTTAGACCATGTAACGACCACGGCCACGGCACCGGCAGATTAGTCTTTTGCATATACCATTTCATTTTTGGACCTCTTTATGCCGATGGGCACTAAAAACTCCCACACTCCCATGAAAGTCGATCTCCATTGAAACAGTGTATATATGGGTTTAATATTGTTCAAACTTCAAACCCACCATCAGATAATTAATTAGCACCAAAGAGGAAAAAGAAAATCAAAAGAATAAGAAAAAACATCAAAAGTTGTCTCTTCTCAAACCTATATATATCTAATTATCTCATAGCTAGAGTAGACAAAGCAAGAGTCTGCACACTGCCCCTCTCCTTTCAATGGCTTCCCAAACGCTTGCATATGTACTTTCAACCTTCCTTTTCCTTTTCCATCTCCAACTCCACTTCTCCGCCGGACAATCCGTCGTGAAAGCCGCATACTGGACTCCCCGCAATTAATTCCCGGTGTCGAGCATAGACTCAACCCATTTCACCCATCTCTTCTGCGCCTTCGCCGATCTCAGCCCCAGCACCTACCAAGTCACCATTTCTTCCACAAACTCTGCCCAATTCTCAACCTTCACACAAACCGTTCAAAAAACGAACCCTTCTGTTAAAACCCTTTTGTCCATCGGTGGAGGAGAGTCTAAAGCTTCGACCTTTGCTTCAATGGCTACCCAACCCAGTACCCGTAAATCATTCATAGATTCCTCCATAAAGCTAGCGAGGGCTAACAACTTCCATGGCCTTGACCTCGATTGGGAGTACCCCTCCACGAAGTAGCAAATGACAAATTTTGGTTCACTCCTCAACGAATGGCGAGCCGCCGTCGCCGCTGAGTCCAAGAGCAGCGACAAGGCGCCGTTGCTTCTATCCGCCGCAGTCTTTTACTCCTCTGACTATTACTCGTTGATTTATCCCATTCAGGCAATATCAAACACCTTGGACTGGCTCAACGTAATGGCCTATGACTTATATACCCCTGATGCGAAAAACTCACCGACTAAGACCGGACCGCCGGCTGTATTGTACAATCCGACAAGCAAAGTTAGCGGCGACGCCGGCATCAAAGCTTGGATTCAGTCAGGCGTGGCAGCCAATAAATTAGTCCTCGGACTTCCATTTTATGGCCATGGATGGCGTCTGGTAAATGCTAATAACCATGGAATATTTGCGCCGGCGAAGGGAGCCGCCTCAGATGGGTTGGGTTACGGCGGAATCAAAGATCTCATCACCCAGAATAGAGCCACGGCAGTGTACAATTCCTCCATTGTTACAGACTACTGCTATGCCGGGACGACATGGATTGGATATGATGATAATCAGAGCATCTCTACTAAGGTTACATACGCTAAGGGAAAGGGATTGCTCGGTTACTTCGCGTGGCATGTGGGCGCCGACAAAAACTTTGCTCTTTCTCAGACAGGTTCGTATGAATATATTTCAATCATTTATATCAATTCCATTTTTATGCATTTAAATATTTGCTAAGCCCCAAGCAAACTATCAAAATCTGTCTGCTTAAAGTGATTGTAAAATAAATAAATAGAAAACGAAAAATTAAACTCCTTTATAATGTTGGGTCCATCGGCATGTGCTCTGTCTTCTTCTTCTTCTTATCAAATGTGCTTTGTTTTCTGGTCTTCTTCTTCTTGTTGTTGTTTAATTATCAAATGTGCTCTGTTTTCTTCTTCTTCTAATGGGCAATTCTTATTGTTGTGGCTGCAGCTTCGCGGGCATGGGGAGCGTAGAGATTGAATGAAGAAGCTTATTATTAATAAATAATATTGTATAAGGCCAATACATAGTCAGATATGTTATGTCATAGATATGTGTAATAAGGCGTGGTCGTATTTAAGGATGGTGTTTCCTACTTCCAATGAGATGGAGATTGTAGCCGTTCGATGTTTAATTTTGCCCCTAAACCGGAAGCAAAACTTCCGATAGCCAACAAATTGAGGTGAATAAGGGAGACTAGAGAATTCTCATATAATACAAGGAGCTTTGAGGAAGAGAGATAGTGAGGACGAGCTGCAGGAAAAAAAAAAAAAAAAAAAGAGTGAGAGAATAAAAGGTTTTTGGGGGTATATTAAAATTCAGTGCAATTGCTTGTTCGAACTATTTGCAATTTAAACGTACAGAGAGGGTTTTTGTCGGGTCCTTTTGCCCTAGCATGTGTTCAAGCAATCTGAGATCTATTCGAGTAAGTAGACTTTATAAAGAGTTCTCTTACAATTGCTAGTCTCGAGGATGTAGGATAATGACAGAAAATAATTTACGCAAATGGAAAGTGTAAACTATTTTACGTCTCATAAAGAATATTTTTATTTTAAAGTTGAATAATATTTTATGACACGACAATTAGTGAAATAGAGTAAATAGTTTACACCAAAACAAATGGGTGAAGCAATATAAAATGAATCAATTTAAAGTGAAATTGTGATCATAAACAACATTATTATTTGGTTTTTTCTGAAAAAAAAAAAACACCAAAAAAAAAAACCCTGAGCTCACAAGGAGCACCCACAAGAGACCCAACAATAGCCCACAAGAGACCGGAGAGATCCAGAGTACAAACACCCGCAAGAAACACCCACAGAAGCCAACAAAACCCAGAGTAGGCTTGGAAACAAAGGAATGTTTCACTATCAAAACTTTTGCAGGCGCAGGAATCAAAGGAGTATCTTCTAAAACCGGAGGTAAAGTCAAACAAATTGTCACAAAGAGACAAAATTGTCGTCGTCAATACGACACCTGATGTCGTATAGTGATTGGCAATTCACTTTTTCAGCCAAAGAAACAAGCAAGCTAGCTGGCCACCTCCTTCCACATATTCCGACTGACAGGAGCTTAATTGCATGGAAATGGCAGCTTTGAATGCTTCTTGACTTCCCGCTTTCACTAATCATCAGCCTTGCCTAATTGATGAAATTGTAACACATGTTTATTCTGTCCTTTAATAGGATAATCTCTCAATCCTAAGAAGTGAACCCAAGCCAAATCTAAAGAGAAGTGGCATGCATTTAGAAGCAAGCAAAGCCAAGGAGTCAATCATGTCTTCTGGATGCTTAGACCGTTCAACTTGAAAGAGAAGATTGGATTCAACTATTTGAATTTATGTTGTGTGCTGGACTACCTAAGACATTGAACCCTGTGTCTTGGGAGGCAGACAATTAATACATTGAACTTTGGTCTTGTTTGTTAAACAACATCACATTTCCCTACATTATTTATCTCATTTTTCAAAAAAATCAACATCAAAACATTCACTTTTTATAGCACATCATTTATTTTTTATATCACATCAATCACTTTTTACTGCTATTTAAATAAAAAAATCATTATAAAACAAATTTTTTTTTTTCACTTTTTAATACAACTTTTTCACTTTTCTATACTAATTATTACACTCATTTTTTTTTCCTTATCAATCATGAACAGTGCATTGTAAAGCCATTGTTATTTACCAAACAACACATTTGTTGTTAAAGTTACGTCTTTTGATAAAACTTTGGCCCTGTTTTCAGCTCTCTTCAATTTCATAGTAGGTTCCTCTGGACGCAACGAATTAGAATTTTTAGTAATTTGTTGTTCAGGTTTATCTCGATTTAATAGATTCAAATTGCTAACAAGTTTGTATGAAATCCTACCTATTTATCTACCTATTTATGTATGTGTAGATAGACCAACCACTCAAAATGTATTCTAACAAGTGAGCCTTATAAAAACTCGTTTACAGATCAACAAAAGCTGACTACACAAAGTACAATTCAGGAAAGACTTTGTCAATGAAAGGGTACCTGAAGACTTGTCAATGAAAGGGACCTGAGAAAGATGGCATTAATATGTTACTTCTCATCTGTTTAATATTTAAATATTAATTAAATAATATTTATTTTAATATTATTATTATATTTAGAGTTTTCATTTTTATTAATCCTTACAAAAATAAACATAACAATAAAAGAATTAATTTTTTTTTTTATGTATCAATCCTAAAACCGCATCAAATCTCTGCTAAGCACATGTTCTCAAACTGAAGCACACAAAAGCAAACTAACCAAAAGAAATTCACCAAAAATATTATCAAGAACCCATATAAAATTATCAAAATAAAAAAAAAAACAGAAAACAAAAAAAATATCCATATCGTGGCAGTAATTTCTTCATTTGATTCTTTGGTACACCTTTGTTTCAAACAAAACCCACAAAAAAATTTGTCAAAAACCCATACAAAACCCACCAAAAAAATCAAGCACAAAAATAAACATTACAACAAAAAATCAATTTTTAATTTTAAATTTTTTTTAATTTTTTTTTATTTATGAATCCTTACATCTTTGATACATCTGTTTCAAACAAAACCCACCAAAATTTTTTTTGACAAAAACCCATACAAAACCCATAAGAAAAATCAAGTACAAAAATAAAACATTACAAAAATATAAAAAATCAATTTTTTTTTTTTTTAATGAATCTTTACTTATTTTACCTGTTTCAAACAAACCCATCAAAAAAATTGTCAAAAAATCCATACAAAACCCACAAGAAAAAAACCCATACACCATTTTAAGTACAAGGATATTTATTTTTTTGGGTTAATTAATCTTATTTTACCGTGGGCTTATTATATTGAGACTTATTAAATTGAAGCATTTTTTAAATTACTTACATATTATGATTAGAGGGCTCAAGTTTTTATTAAAAAAAAAATGAGCCTTAAATTTTTTTTTTTTTAAAAAAAAAATTATTAAAAACTTTTTTTGACCTTTTTTTTTTTTTTTTTTTTTGCATTATTAATCCGGGGCCCTGGGCAAGTGTCTCACTCGCCTTGTGGTCTAGCTGGCCCTTAAGATCCTTAGAAAATTAATCCACCTTGACCTCCTGATCTCCACCATTTTCATGGCAAGCTTTTACTTTCTTCAGAATTGAAGTATAGCTTTGCTCCATGATGTCCAAAATTACCATCATTCTTCTTTTCCATATCTTTCTTTCTATACACTTGAACCCTTCAACTGCACAAACTTGGATCAAAGCAGGTTACTTGTTGTCCGGCAGTGGGTTACCTATTGCAGACATAAACTCAACCCTCTTTAGTCACCTTATTTTCACATATGCAGGTCTAAACTCTTCGTCCTACGAGCTCTCCACCTCATCCTCCGATGAGCCATACTTCTCCACCTTCACCAACACTGTTAAACAAAAGAACCCATCAATCACCACCCTCCTTTCTATTGGGGTGGAAGCGCAGACTATGCAGTCCTTTCATTGATGGTCAGCAAGGCTTCTTATGGAAAATCTTTCATCGACTCTTCAATGAAGATAGCAAGGCTTTATGGATTCCAAGGCCTAGACTTTTGTAGGGTTTCAGCAAACGCAAGCTCCGACATGACCAATATGGGGTTACTCTTTAAGGAGTGGCGAGCGGCTGTGAATTCTGAGGGAAAAAACTCTAGCCAGACAGAATTGATCTTGACTGCTGCTGTTCGATACTCACCGGATGTGCATAGCGCTTCTTTCCCGGTGGACTCCCTAAGGGATACCTTGAATTGGGTTCATGTCATGGCTTATGACTACTATGGTCCTGAGTGGTCAGACGTTACAGGTGCTTTTGCAGCCTTATATGACCCATTAAGCGAGGCTAGCACGGATTATGGCATTGGTGCATGGATTGGTGGGGGCTTGCCTGCTGGAAAGTTGGTCTTGGGCTTGCCTTTCTATGGGTATGCGTGGACGTTGAAGAATCCCAATGACAGTGCTATTGGTGCACTGGCTACTGGTCCAGCCATTACAGATGATGGAAGCATGAGCTATAAGGATATCAAGGCTTACATTCAGACAAATGGAGCTGATGTAAGATACAATGCTACATATGAAGTGAAATTCTTCACAGTTGGATCGGCCTGGGTCTGCTTTGATGATGCTGATGTGGTCAAAATTAAGGTTTCTTATGCCAAGCAGAAGAAACTACTTGGTTATTATGCGTGGCAAGTCTCTCATGATGACAATTGGGAGCTTTCTCTAGCAGGTAAGAGATGCAGCAGTCTTTGTTTTTTTTTTTTTATATCCCATTTTATTGAACACAGGAATGAATATTTCAATGTTAGGCCAATGTCAAGTTTTTGCCAATGCTTGTCTACATTTCAATGGCCTTTCCTGTTCGATTATACATATAATCTTTCTTTTTTCCCCTGTTTGGGTTTTGGTTGACAATAATTAGATTTCGATCAAATGAGGTAATTTATCAGGAGAAATGTCTACATGAGCAGACCGGGATCCCCTACAATTGAGGGATTCCTGTTATTACCCGGCTCCCTCCTCTTTGGGCAAAAGTCTATGAGAGGGAGGTAAGGCCTAACCGCCTAAGGGACCCTCTTAAGGCATGGGAGCCCTGCTGAGGCACGACTACCCTACAATTTCCCCTGCCCCTTCTCTGTGGGCAGGGAATTATAGGGGATCCCTATCCCTACATAAGCTTATATATTATCTTTTGTTTTATGTTTCTCCTGACTTGGCTGGCTTAAGCAAACTGACTTTTCATGGAGTCATTGGGTTGTCTTTGAAAGAGATAAGACATGATATATATATGACATTAATATTTATAGAATATTTGCTGGCATTGCTTTAATAAACTAAACTATATGAACATCCAATTATTTCAGCAATCAAAAGTATTAGAAGTCTGACAGTGACATTGTTTTAAGATCATTTTTGACATGATTCGATCATGGGATGCATTATCAGCTCAAGAGGAAGGAAATAATATTAATGGACAACACAAGGGGCGGATCGTTTTGACTACAACTGCTACCGTTGTTCTCCTACTGGGGCTTGTCATATGTTGCTTACGGAGGAGAATGTTCAAATTAAAAGGTAAAGTCTCTCTACTGCATGTACTCACCATCTATAATTGAAAGTTAGGATTATTTACTATTAACCACCATGATTGATCGAGGATCTGACAATTTTGGGCATCTTCTGTTCTTTTTTGTTTTGTTTTGTTTTGTTTTGTTAATTAATATAGGAATGGTTGTCACATCCAAAGAATCGGAGTCCAAAATTAATCATATGGAAGCTGCAGGAGATTTTAATGGCAATGTTTCTAATTTGAAGGGTTTTGTTTTAGCTGACATTGAGGTAGCTATAGATAGACTTTCATTTGAAAATAAACTTGAAGAGGGAGGTTATGGTCCTGTTTACAGGGTAAACTTCTATTAGACTGCAAATATTGTGGCGTTGCCCCATCATCATTACAAGTGCATCAAGTTTAAGACTAAACAAATTTGCAGAAACATAACTCTTATCTATGAAATGCTACATTTTGGCAGCAAGAGTAGAAAATGTCTTGTGGTATCTTAATGAAGGAAAATTACCAATTAATCATGGGTGCCTATTTATTTATCAGGGTGTATTACCACATGGGTAAGAAATAGCAGTGAAAAAGCTTTCAAAAACATCTACGCAAGGGTTTGAGGAGTTTAAGAATGAGGTTATACTTACTGCAAAACTTTAACATGTAAATCTTGTGCGGCTTCTGGGATTTTGCATTGAGAGGGATGAAAAAATGCTGATCTATGAGTACATGCCAAACAAAAGCTTGGACTTCTACCTCTTTGGTATGATATCCTTCCAGCAATTCAATTACCATAATGAGAGAATGTTAAATGCAATAAGCTCTTGCATCTTTTGCATAGAAAGCAGCAGGCCAATAATTACTGATGCTGACACTTGTGCCAAACACCCTTTAAGCTTAAAAAAAGCCAAGGTCAACTCAATTCAAGCATATAGGGATACTGGCACAAGGTGTCTTTTAAAAATTTTGGGTATTTTTTTGCAACTTATTCCTTTATTGGCCCCATGACAATTGAATGACTAACTTTTCATGATCTAATTTGATATAGACCCTATGAGACGCTATCTATTGAATTGGAGAAAACGCATTGAAGGGATCACTCAGGGGCTTCTATATCTCCAAGAATACTCGATAATAACAATTATTCACCAAGACTTGAAAGCTAGCAACATTTTATTAGATGACAAGATGAAACCCAAGATCTTAGACTTTGGTATGGCTAAAATTTTCAAGAAAGATGATCAGGAAGCCAACACGGGTCGGATTGTTGGAACATAGTAAGTACTTTTCCTAAAAAGCTTTATAACCTAAGCTTTCTTGTCAGTTACATAATTAATTTTGATGTTAAAAAATTCAATGTAGCGGTTATGTTCCTCCCGAGTATTTTAGAAAAAGAGTGTATTCCACAAAATCTGATGTTTATAACTTTGGAGTTCTGCTTCTACAAATCATTAGTGGCAAGAGGACCGCTCATTATTATGGTTTTGATGAGAAACTAAACATCCTAGAATATGTAAGTAACTTTTGTAAACATTGTTAAGACAACCGTGGATCAAAATTTTACACTTGTTTTCTGTTTTCCAAGTATTTGATGCTTACTGTTGTATAACTTCAGGCATATGTGCTGTGGAAAGAAGGCAAAGGCATGGAATTTATGGATTCTACTCTGGTTGACACACTTTCATCGTGCAAATTAATTACATGCATACAAATAGCTCTTTTATGCGTTCAGGAAGACACTAGACAGGCGATCTATGTTAAAAGTTTCTTCAATGCTAAAAAATGAAACTACAGTTCTAACAACTCCGAAAAAGCCAGCCTTTTCAAGGAAAACAGATGAAGAGGAGAAAAATAAATGTAGATTGCAGTCAGAAATTTGTTCTAATAATGATGCAACAATCTCCGAACTAGTTGCACGATAAGCTTGGAGGGCTTGTGAAACTAATATAGTTATTTTTTTTTTTTTAAAAAAAAAAAATCCCATTTTTCCCATTTTTTTTTTCATAGACATGGTCTATATGGTCATTAACTATCACTCTATTATCTTCATTGTTGCTAAACTCGTATTTTCATAATCCACAGCCGAGTTTGACATTGAGGGCAATCCTAATAGTCTACATAGTGTAAACTCATTATGAATTTGTTGAGCAATACAAAATGGTCATTGACAATTTAAGTCCATGCACTATATATATATATATTCAAATCGCCATGACATTTTCCTGAGTGTGATTAGGTTTGTCCTCATCCTACCAAATCTGTACCTTCCCAGTCTCTGTTTGGTTTTAAGTCTGTGGGTGGACTGCTACAGTAGTAATTCACTAATAAGTTTTGCTATTAAATCATGAACATGCATATCTCTGGAAATTGGTATGAACTATATATACATAGAGTAATAATGTTAAAAATTATATTTTTATTATATTATTATCTTATTCGGCTGATGAAACAGTTGGAATCGGCCTTAGTTAAAAAGAAAATAAAAAAAAATTAAAGGCCCATTGACGCAACCATATCAACAAAATAAGATACTAGTTAAATAAATGTGTGTTTTTCAACAATATTCATACATACAGAGCAACGAAACCAAAAGTTTTATTGAAAAAGGGTCGATGCATGAATGAAATTCATTCGTGTAATATATATATATATATACACGAAAGCAGGGCAGATGAAAGTAAGTCCAACAAATGATACCTCATTTGATTCATACTTTATCATGTATCTTTCTCTTTGCTGAAGAAATTATTTTGCTCACCAAAAAGACAAAATTGACATCGTCCACACGATTCCTGATATCAATGTCATTGTCCATGGTCTTAATGACGAATACCTATTTGCAATTCAGTCTTTCAGCAAAACCTCCTTTCAGATGTTCCCAATAAGAACAACTTTTTTCAATGGAAAACATTTTACGTTATTATTAATACATTAAACTCTGTTTTGGAAGTTACCTATCTTGGTAAAATTTTGGCCATGTTTTCAATTTCGTAGTAGGTTGAAAACGTTGGCCATGTTTAACTTTTTGTTCGTTCTTTGTTATGGACAAAAGCTTACTACACACCGGCCAATTAATGTTACCTCTCCTCTCTTCAACTGTCTCAGAAGATCCTTCCAAAATTAATCCACCTCCTGATCTCCACCAATTTCATGGCAAGCTGTTACTTTCTTCAGAATTGAAATATAACTTTGCTCCATGATGTCCAAAGTTGTCATCATTCTTCTTTTCCATATCTTTCTTTCTTTACAGTTGAATCCTTCAACTGCACAAACTTAGATCAAAGCAGGTTACTGGTTCTCCGGCAGCGAGTTCCCCGTTTCAGACATAAACTCAGCCCTCTTTACTCACCTTATTTGTGCTTTTGCTGGTCTAAACTCTTCGTCCTACGAGCTCTGTACCTCATCCTCCGATGAGCCATACTTCTCCACCTTCACCAACACTGTTAAACAAAAGAACCCATCAATCACCACCCTCCTTTCTATTGGGGGTGGAAGCGCAGACTATGCAGTCCTTTCATTGATAGTCAGCAAGGCTTCCTATAGAAAATCTTTCATCGACTCTTCAATGAAGATAGCAAGGCTTTATGGTTTCCAAGGCCTAGACCTTTGTTGGGTTTCAGCAAACACAAGCTCCGACATGACCAATATGGGGTTACTCTTTCAGGAGTGGCGAGCCGCAGCGAATTCTGAGGCAAAAAACTCTAGCCAGACAGAATTGATCTTGACTGCTGCTGTTCAATACTCACCGGATGTGGATAGCGCTTCTTTCCCGGTGGATTCCATAAGGGATAACTTGAATTGGGTTCATGTCATGGCTTATGACTACTATATGCCTCAGTGGTCAAACTTTACAAGTGTTCTTGCAGCCTTATTTGACCCATCAAGCGAGGCTAGCACGGATTATGGAGTTGGTGCATGGATTGGTAGGGGATTGCCTGCTGGAAAGTTGGTCTTGGGCTTGGCTTTCTATGGCTATGCGTGGAAGTTGAAGAATCCCAACGACAATGCCATTGGTGCACCCGCTACAGGTCCAGCCATTACACCTGAAGGGGACATGAGCTATAAGGAAATCAAGGCTCACATTCAGAGATATAGGGCTATTGTAAGATACAATGCTACATATGTAGTAAAATTCTTCACAGGTTGATCAGCCTGGGTCGGCTTTGATGATGTTGAGGTGGTCAAAATTAAGGTTTCTTATGCCAAGCAGAAGAAACTACTGGGTTACTTTGTGTGGCAAGTCCTTTATGATGACAATTGGGAGCTTTCTCTAGCAGGTAAGAAATGCAGCAGTCTTGATAATCTATTTGATGTTCTCTCCACAATGTTAAAATAATACTTTTAGAATGCTAATCTAATAGCCCACGTAGTTAAAGAATTCGAACATGTCAATATGACTTGAATGATCATCTTAGCCCCCAAAAAATAAGAAATTATATCCCATTTTATTTAACCCATGAATAAAGATTTCAGCGTTAGGCCAATGTCAAGTTTTCGCTAATGCTTTCAATTGGGATCCCTGTTATTACCCCGCCCCTCCTCTTTAAGCAGGGGTCTATGAGAGGGGGGCAGGGGCCTCCTAGGGTGTGGGAGCCCTGATCGGGGCAAGGCCTCCCTAAAATTTCCCCTGCCCCTCCTACATCAGGGTGTGGGAGTCCTGATCCGGGACGTTCAATGGAGTTATTGGGTTGTCTTAGAAAGAGATAAGACATGACATATATGACATATTTATAGAAGATTATATGAACATCCAATTATTTGAGCAATCGAAAGTATTAGAAGTCTGACAGTGACATTGTTTTAAGATCTTTTCTGACATATTCATCTCTTATAAATTCGATCCAGAGATGCATTATCAGCTCAAGAGGAAGGAAATAATGGACAACACAAGGGGCGATTATTAGTGATTGTTTTGGCAACAACTGCTACCGTTGTTCTCCTATTGGGCCTTGTGATCTATTGCTTAAGGAGGAGAATGCTCAAATTAAACAGTAAAATTTTTCTACCACATGTACTCAAAATCTATAATTGGAACTGAGGATCATTCACTATTTTAACCACCATGATTGAGGAACTGACACTTTTGGGCATCTTCCTTTTTTTTTTTTTTTTAATATAGGAATGGTTGTTACATCTAAAGAATCAAAGTCCAAAATTAATCATATGGCAATTGCAGGAGATTTTAATGGCAATGTTCCTAATCTTCAAGTCTTTATTTTAGCTGACATTGAGGCAGCTACAGATAGACTTTCAATTGAAAATAAACTTGGAGAGGGAGGTTATGGTCCCGTTTACAAGGTAAACTTCTGTTAGACTACATATATTGTGGACATTGCCCCATCATTACAAGTGCTTCAAGTTCGAGACTAAATAAATTGGCAGAAACAAAACTCTATCTATAAACCACTACCATGCTACATTTTGGCAGCGGGAGTAGAAAATGTCTTACAGTATCTTAATGATGGAAAGACACCAATTAATCATGGGTGTCTATTTATTTATCAGGGTGTGTTACCAAATGGGCAAGAAATAGCAGTGAAAAAGCTTTCCAAAATGTCTACTCAAGGGTTTGAGGAGTTTAAGAATGAGGTTATACTTACTGCAAAACTGCAACATGTAAATCTTGTGCGACTTTTGGGATTTTGCATTGAGAGGGATGAACAAATGCTGATCTACGAGTACATGCCAAACAAAAGCTTGGACTTCTACCTCTTTGGTCTGATATCTTTCCTGCAATTCAATTACAGTAAATGAAAGAATGTTAAATGCAATAACATAAGAGTTCTTGCATCTTATTCACAGAAGGCTGCAAGCCAATAATTACTAATGTTGACACTTGTGCCAAACACCCTTTAAGCTTAAACAAAGCCAAGGTCATCTAATTTCAATCTTATAGGGATACACAAGTTGTCTTTTTAAATTTTTGGGCATTTTTTCGCATCTTATTCCTTTATTAGCCCCATTATAATTGAATGACTGACTTTTCACAATGTCATTGACATAGACTCTATTAGGCGATATCTATTGGGGATTGGAGAAAACGCATTGACATCATTGAAGGGGTTACTCAAGGGCTTCTATATCTCCAAGAATACTCAAGAATGACAATTATTCACCGAGACTTGAAAGCTAGCAACATTTTATTTGATGACGAGATGAAACCCAAGATCTCAGACTTTGGTATGGCTAGAATTTTCAAGAAAGATGATCATGAAGCAAACACAGGTTGGATTGTCGGAACATAGTAAGTACTTTGCCTAAAAAGCTTTATAACCTCAGCTTTCTTGTTAGTTAAATAATTGATGTTAAAAAATCCAATGCAGCGGGTATGTTCCTCCTGAGTATGTTAGAAAAGGCGTGTACTCCACCAAATCTGATGTTTACAGCTTTGGATTTCTACTTCTACAAATCATTAGTGGCAAGAGGACTGCTTGTTATTATGGTTTGAACGAGAACCTAAGCATCCTAGAATATGTAAGTAACTTGAGTAAACATTGCTAAGACAACTATGGATCAAAATCTTACACTTCTTTTCTTTTGCTGAGTACCTATGTACATTTCTGTTTTCCAAGTATTTGATGCTTAATATTCTATAATTTCAGGCATATGAGCTGTGGAAAGAAGGCAAAGGCATGGAATTTATGGATTCTTGTCTGGATGATACACTTTCATCGTGCAAATTAATTAGATGCATGCAATGCAAATAGCTCTTTTATGCGTCCAGGAAAACGCAGACGATAGACCATCTATATTGGAAGTTTCTTCAATGCTAAACAATGAAACTGCAGCTCTAACAACTCCAAAAAAACCAGCTTTTTCAAGGAAAACAGAAGAAGAGAAAAATCAATCCATTGAGCAGCCTGAAGTTTGTTCTGTTAATGATGCAACAACCTCAGGACTGCGAGCACGATGAGCATGGAGACCTTGTGAAACATATATAGTATATATAGTTAATTAATCTAAAA
>NC_081546.1:28788973-28792116 GCF_901000735.1 Corylus avellana
AAGCCCTCCAGCACGTCATGCACATTTCGTGACATTGCAGAAGGATTAGTATGCATGTGAGCCACATCACTACATAAAAAGTCCAAATAGTGTGGTTTTTTTACGAAGAAACGTTACTTTTTAAAAGGTAACGCAAAAAATGCGACGCTTTAACAACGTTAAAATACAAGAGGTTGTAAAATCTAGAATAGTGACATTTAGGTTCAAACGTCACTAGTTGAGAGATTTTTCATAAAACATGTCACCTTATAAAAGAGGGAGAAATTGTTGAAGCGTCACATGATGTGCATGACAAGCAATAAATTAGGCTTATAAAATGATAGGGACTCTTGGGTTGGAACAAGAAATTATAGTACCTCTTGTATTTAGTTTTGAGATATGCTTATTCCATCCCTAATGTCTTCTTCTTCTAATTCTTACACGTTCCCTAATGTGTCTCATTTAGTTTATATTAAACTTGGTAACTATATCTAATGGTTAATTAACTCAAAATGATTGATATGGACTCTTGTTTGAACCATATAGCAAACTTCCATAACATTTACAATTCTTCATTAATTACTACTAGGGCTGTAATCGAGTCGAGCCGAGTTGGGCTTTAGGATTTTAAGACTCACTCGATTATGAAGATGCTTATTCGAGCCGAGCTTGAGTTCGACCCGAGCTATGAAATGTGAGTTCAAGCTTAGCTCGTTTAAATCTTGAGTGAGTTAAGTTCGAGTTCTTTGAGAATGCTATTCGAGTCAGGCTTAACTTGAGCTCGACCTAGGCTATTAAATTCTTTAATATATGATCTGAGCAAAGTTAAATCCCGAATTTTAAAACAACCTTTACACATTTATCTATAGTATAAATATATAATACAAAACTATATAAGACATATTATTCAATATAACATATACCTATAGTCTATAGGTAGTAAATTAACAATATATTATTATATATAACTAGATAGTAGAAACTATAGCATATGTATAATGTGGGCAAATTATAAATATAGTTATACTTGAAGAAGAAAAAAGAATCTAATTTGGCTATTATATTTGGATGCTCTAAAAGTTAGCGTATATATATATATATATATGAACAAGCTAACGAGTTGGTCAAACTTTAAATGAGCTGAGCTCGCGAACCCTTATCAAGTTTTCTTGAGTGAGTCGAGTATGTATTATTTACTAATCGAGTGGGCTTCTACAGTATCGAACTCGAGTTCAGGTCAAGCTAAACCGAGCAGGTTGTCAACCAGATTGATTTATTTATAGCCCTAATTGCATGATAGTATGTAGTATGTATATGTGCGTATAACCCATTCCCTTCCTTATAATAGGAAAATTTTCAAAACAAATCACAAAAAGTTACCAGTAGCATCTTTGCTGGTGGTTCCCAAAACATTGGGAATGTTACAATACTACCCAATGTGTAGGGAACCAAAAGAGTTTCCATATACATTATTTTACTATAAATATTTCTCTTTGCTCTCTCATCTTCCATATTTTTGCCTTTTATTGAGGATTGTGTTGAAATTTTATAAAAAAAAATGTGAAGGTATGTATGACACTTGTATTTTGTAAAGAAATAATATTTTAATATTATATGAAAATGTAAGGGAATTTATTATGAATTATATTTGGATATGAAAGTAAAAAGTAGTTTTGTTTCCTAAATTTAGAGAAAATCAAAGATAAATTGATGTTGGTATACTTTCGATTGTTAAATACACCGATAATTGAATGAATCCAAAATATATAATAGGTGTAATAATGAGGGGTGCCCATCACTTCGCAAGCCCAACTATATGGACAAGGATCCTCTCCAGTCCAAAATGGACTGGAGAGGATCCAGTTAATGGCTATGATTTCTCTTTAGAGATCCTAAGGCCATCAACCTGCCATATAGTGTATTAAAAAAATATTATTATTTTTTTATTTTATTTTTAAAAATAAATAAAAAACAAAATAATAAAAATTAAAAACAAATATAAAAAAATAAAATAAAATAAAAAAAGGGTGTGACCACCCATTGTCCAACCCGCAGTTGGCCGTACCACATTTTGGGGAATGGAGGGTGCGTGTACCCATGTGCTGGGGGTGGTTCACCCCAAAGGCAAATAAAAAATAAAAAAATTGATTTGGCCATGAGTGTGGGACCATGAGGGCCATGAAATTGTGAGCCACCCCGAGAGTAAGCGGTAGCCATTGGGGGTGGATCGGCCACCCCAAAACTGCCCCCAAGGGGTGGCCAATCCACCCCAGAATTCAGAGAATGGCGTCGCCACCCCATTAAAATGTGTTGGTAGGCCCAGCCCTTACATGTGTATGGGGTGGTACGGCCTGCCCTCTTTCTTTTTTTTTTAAATTTTTTATTATTTTGTTTTTTATTTATTTTTAAAAGTAAAATATTATTATTTTGTTAATACACCACGTGGCGAGTTGATGGCCTTAGGATCTCTAAGGAGAGATCCTAGCCATCAACTGGATCCTCTCCAGTTCATTTTGAACTGGAGAAGATCCTTGTCCGAGATGCGCATGACAAGCAGTAAATTAGGCTTATAAAATGATAGGGACTCTTGGGTTGGAACACGAAATTATAGTACCTCTTGTAAGGCTCCGTTTACTTCGTCGTAAAATAGTTTTCAAAAAATAATTTTTGTATTTTACGGTGTTTACTTCAACGTAAAATTGTGGTCAACAAAAAATATTTTCTTTTTGACCGAAAATTCTTTTCAACTTTCGGAAAATGGTTTACGGTTTTGAAAACCGTAAACCATTTTTCGACTATGAGCATCTAATTCTTAAATCGACAAACATTGCCAAGACCCGACCAAAATCTTGCAGGGACTTACCCGGGACCCGCTCGGGACTTGACCCAAACTCGCCCAGGACTCGCTCGGGACTGCACCAGGACCTGCCCGGGACCTAACCGGACTTGAACGGGACCCACCCTGACCTACCTAAGACCTGCTCGAGACTTGATTGGAACCCGTCCGAGACTTGCCGAGGACCCGCCCGAGACCTAACTGGGACCCACCCAAGACTTGACCAGACTCGCCCGGGACTTGCCCAAGACTTGACCGAGGCTCACCCAAGACCGGACCGAGACCTACCCGGGACTTGCTAGGGACCTCGCCAAGACCTACCTAAGAC
>NC_081546.1:28792216-28794317 GCF_901000735.1 Corylus avellana
TTTGGACAAAGCTTTGGCCATCCTGGTGGTGAATAATTCAGAGAGGAGTGTTTTCGGGTTGGTGGGAGATTCTTCCATCTGGATTTGGGTTTCGGTGGCTGAGAGGGGTGTATTCTGGTTGGTGGGAGATTCCTCCATCTAGATTGGGATTGGGATTTCAGTGGGTGCCATAGGAGAGGGTGGTGGGTGGAAGGAGGCTAGAAGCTAGTGATGGACGTGAACAGGGAGCTAGATCGTGAGATGCTCTGATACCATGTCAACTTTGCTTTCATTGTATTTTCGTATATCTTGTTTACAGGGATATTATACACATATATAGAGAAATTTGATATGCTATTCTTGGCTATACAGATCTTTAGGACTAGAATCATGGGTGACAATTATGATTATTCCTATAATCTCTCTGATTTGATTCTTAATTGACAACTCATGCCAACATAAACTACCAAGGAAGAGTTGAGATTTTCGGCTCCCTCAAGCGTCGGACATTCTTTTTTTTTTTTTTTTAAAAAAAAAAAAAAATTAAAGAAGAGAGATATTAAAGGGAAATTCAAATTTGAAGTATTAGCACTAAATTTAGGATGATAAAATCCCTTTTAAGTGATATCATCCCTAAAGGGTTAACCTTCCACCATTAAGTTTTAGTTTTAAATCCAAAAATAAATTTTGAGGCATTAGAAACTAAATATTAACTCATAAAAATTTAACAAAAAAAAAAAAAAAAAAAAAATAACAAAATCTAGCAGGACTAAGAAGAGAGAGATTTTTCTACAATTTATTTATTTATTTTTTTAATAAAGCCACATCAGACTTTGGCAGACACTTGTCTGACTCTTGGCAGCCTGATAGCAGGACTCACCAAGGAAAGGGAAGAGGGTCCTTCCCACTGTTGATAGAAACATAGCAAGTGGGAGAGGAGTAGTGAGAATGCGGCCAGAGTGGGATTTGACTGCGACCCAATGTGCCTCATAGTGAGCACAGAAGTTTACAATTTTATTGATTTTGTTTTCCCCTATTTGTAAACCAAGTCAAAGCAACAAAAGGGTATGGTTCTTGAGTGTAATCTACTACTAACAATTATGCGTGTTAGCTGAAGTTTTTATTATTATTATTATTATTATTTTTAGTATCAAAGATTTTTTGCATAGAACATAGTTTTCTTTTAAATTATGTTGGTGAATTTTTTTTTTTTTTTTAATTGAATTTGGTAAATTGACATGTATCCTTTGACAATTATGACTAATAGATCAATTAAGGTTTTTTTTTTTTTAATATACATAATATTGAAGATTATTTTTTATCAACTTACGAACTGAGCTATTAGAGGTGCATATTTAATAAACATATAAGAAGTACATACTCTAAAAACACACATATTAATTTAATAAATTGGATTAAACGAATTTGCTTGTATCATAAGGATGATGGGTCATTCATTGCCCATGGCCCATGATTAAAATTAGTATAGTCATCTAAAGCCCAATATTTTATAAACGTATTCAACATTTTGAATGGATTTAAAGGCTTGTCACAATCAATTGTTCAATATCTAGGGTAGTTATAGTTGTTACATTAACTAGGTCGGTGTGGTCCACAAATCCCGTATGACCCCTCACTAGCACACCCAAGCGGGCCACGCCCATAAGTCCAGAAACCTTGTGGGTTGTGTACGGTCAAAATTTTAATTTATTGAGCTTAAACCCATATGTAGTGGGCCTGTTGCCCTTATATTTGCCAGGCCCCCACAATTAATATCCAACTTCCATAATTAATATCTTTTACTCCTACTTTTGACATTTGAGATCCTTAATGATTCCTAAAGTCATGTCAAAAAAACAAAAAACAAAAAGTCCTAAAGCATATATTTGTAGCGATTCTTTTCAATAAGGGAAAATGTACGATAAATCCTTGAGTCAGCCCTTCAAAATTTTAACATCTTTTTTTTTTTTTTTTTTTTTTCTTCGAAAATTTAGTCACTGAATCAATTAAAATGACAATAAAACCCTTGCAGTTAAAATTTGTTAACAGACGTTAAAGAACTTCAAAACGCACCGTTTTACTCGATTAAAATATTAATTTTTTTATTAATTTAATTTAAAAA
>NC_081546.1:28794417-28798750 GCF_901000735.1 Corylus avellana
GCCACCCTGCAGCCACCCCAGGGGGGTTTGGGGTTGGGTGGTGGCCAAGGGGTGGCGCTACCCTTAATTTTTCTTTTTCTTTTTTAGATTTTATTTTTTAAATTAAATTAATTAACAATTAATATTTTAATGGAGTAAAACGGTGCGTTTTGAGGTTCTTTAACGTCTGTTAAAAAATTTTAGCGGCAAGGGTTTTATTGTCATTTTAATTGATTTAGGGACTAAATTTTCGAAAAAAGAAACTTAAGATATTAAAATTTTAAATGGCTGACTCAAGGATTTATCATACATTTTCCCTTTCAATAATTCCCTGTAAATAAATTAAAACGGACCAAGGATCCATCCCAATTCAAATGCCTCTAGTATTTAGTAGATTTTTTTATAATAATAATAATAATAATTCAATTGATCAATAATGGATAGTCATTGCTACAGAAAAAAAAATGGGATAAAAATATAATTTTTAGTACTATAACACGAGAATGAATTTAAACTTGAACAAAAGATAGGGCTTTGTTTACAACAATTTGAAATTTAGACATCCTTAGCAACAAATTAAAGGCCAATTACGTACGTAATTACTTACACAATGCAATATATAATAAACGCATGGCTTATAATTAAGTTGAATAACAAACTTACCCTCTCTTTTTATGTGGACATGTCAAAAAAAAAAAAAAAAAAGTATATGAAAACTCACCCAATAAAATAAATAAATAAATAACAACAACAATATAATATTCAACCAACAAAGCAAGAGTGGGACTCCCATGTTATTGGAACAGTCTAGTAGACTTTTGTTCGCATGACGTATAGCTTCGTAATCGTCTTAAAATCTTTACCTGACAGTGTTTAGGGTTTAGATTTGACATAATAAGCATAGATGGTGTAGAAGGTCTGCAACAACGTAAGCACTAAGAGCACCAAGGCAGCCAATGCGGATATGAATGACCAGGGCGAGTTAAAATACCTATTCTTGAAGCTCGCACACTGCACTTTGCAGGGACTCTGATAACGATCGCTCACATATTTGAACAAGTCGGACAGGTAAAACTGATCGTCATCAAACACCAGGTCCTTGCCCATCTTGTTGATGAATTGCGCGACGTCGTCGTAATTCCCAAAGTAACTGTCAAGGATGTTGCTTTCGCAGAGGTGCCCGACGTCCAAGGTGGTGTCTACGAGGCAGTCCAAGAAACTAGCGTAAACTGTGAAGTGCTTGGAGAGGCTATTGTGCAAGTACTCGAATGCCACACAGTTCAACAAAAAAGTTTTCATGTTGTGGTCCAAGATTATATTCGGCATCTGGATCACACCGTTACTGAATTTCACGTCCAAGAAGCTGTCCGCCTGTTTGATCAGTTTGAGCTTAATCCCCGCACGGCGGAGCTTTGAGATGCTGTGAATAAGACGGCAAGCCTCATTATAATTCTTTGGTGGCTCTGGATCGTGCGTGGGAATAAAAGTTGAGCGAACCAAGTCCAGCAAATGCAATGGTTTTTGATCTTCGGATGGTGCCCTCTCCCTCTTGCGGAGCTTTGAGATGCTGTGAATAAGACAGCAAGCCTCATTATTCTTTGGTGGATCTGGATAGTGCGTGGGAATAAAAGTTGAGCGAACCAAGTCCAGCAAATGCAATGGTTTTTGATCTTCGGATGTTGCCCTCTTCCTCTTGCGGAACTTCTCTATGACTCTGTCGGGCCTTCGCACTACTTTGTTAAAGAGTCGCAAAGCGAGAAAGGACAAGGAAGCATTGGACTCCTCAGGCATTTTGGAAGTTTCAGAAGCATCAGGCTTATTGATGATAGTTGTAAATAACTCTTCCAGAACAAAAAAGGGGATCTGATTCTCAAGCAGAAGAAGGTCCCCGTAGACATATGGAACTGCCCGCGGTATGAGGGCCAGAGGGTCCTTGCCTTTTTTTTCAGCTGCCTTTAGAAACAATTCTATTAAGAAACAACCATCGACAACCATCATCTTCAGGAACAGATCATCATTATAATGAGGAAAAAAATCGTCGCGGATCATCCCGTTGGAATAACACTCTCTGGCTTTCTTTGCAAGTGGGCGTATGCTTTCCATTAACTCATTGAAACCCAAGTTCTTCCTCAAGAATAAATCGGCGAGGAACTCCAACTTGTGGTTCTCCAGCACATAAACTGCACCATATCCGATGTGACGGGGCCCGATGACGACGACCTGGGGATAGTATTCATTGCCGTTGGTCTCGATCAGATTCTGGGGGACATTGTAGATGCAAAAAGTACTTTTAGCTACTTCGCTTTGCTTCTGTTCGATGGTTTTGGAGATCTGAGATTCCAAGTCATATAGCAACTCCATGCTTGCCAGTGAGGGAGAAAAATAATAACCTCTATTATATTTTCCTTAATTTGAGAATAATCTCTAGGGGTGATAGTGAGATTTATAAGGAAAAGAATCAGAAACCGTGTGCTCTTATAATAATATTGGGGATTGGATGCAGTTCCTTTCCTCGCATTATGGAAGAGCTGTCTGCCTCTGACTTTTCTCGTCCAAATGGAATAGAATCTCTCCATTTCCATACAACGTTAAATCCTAACAATAAAATGAAAAGGATCCTCTGACTCTCTGAGAAAAGTTTAAAGCCTTTCATTTCAGAATAATTATTGAAACTCGTCTGTATTTTGTTATAGTATTCAAGTCATTATGTGAGTCATTAATTAGACATGATGAGACGATTGTCCGGGCATGCAGGTGGTCCTCTGACTTGCAATACTACAACAAAATACAGACGAGTTTCTAATTATTCTGAAATGAAGGCTTTAGACTTTTCTCAGAGGATCCTTTTCATTTTATTGTTAGGATTTAACGTCGTATGGAAATGGAGAGATTCCATTCCATTTGGACAGTGACTATCTACATTTTATTGAATACTATCCTTTTCATTTCATTAATATCGATGGAGACGACTCGGGCAACGTATATATGTGTCCTTGCCGTTGATCTTGGTGAGCGTCTCGGGGACGGCGGAGATGCAAGTATCTGTGCGGTGGTGCTTAGATTCTATTTTCTTCGGAGGCATTTTGGTTTTAGATTATGGATTGGGTGTGAAGATGGAGGGAGGTCTGTAATGAAGCTCGATCTTCTTCATATGGAGTTGAGGGGAACATGTTTGTTGGCATATATTCAAATATTTTAAGGTCCCATGAATTTTGTAGGAATAATTAGTTTCAATTTTAAGAAAATTGGGTATATTTCAACAAATATCGAATGGTTGGTACGTATGGATAAAATTGGGGCAAAATCTTATCTCAAAACTTGTCTTCCTTCCCGTCTATTAATTTCTAGAAAATGATAACAGGGTCCACTGCAAAAAATTCTGGCACACCCAATTTGTAAGGTCTCTCTTTTATTTTTTTTTTGGGGGCGGGGACAAGGATCCTCTCCAGTCCAAAATGAACTGGAGAGGATCCAGTTCATGGCTAGGATCTATTCTTAGAGATCTTAAGGCTATCGACTTGCCATGTGGCACATTAAAAAAAAATTATTATTTTATTTTTTTACTTTTAAAAATAAATAAAAAACAAAATAATTAAAAATTAAAAACAAAAACAAATATAAAAAAAAAGCCACCCCATGTTGACCATGGAATTTTGGCCGGCCACCTGCTGGTGCATGGGGGTGCAGGCTGCTGGGGTGGATCGGCCACCCCAAGGGGCCAGCAGCTTTGAGTTGGCCGGCCACCCCATGGGCCAGGATGAGTGGCGAGCCACCCCAGCAGCCTGGGGGTGACCACCCAAGGGCCAAAGCAAGCTTGATTTTTTGATTTGGCCCTTGGGGAATTTAAGGCTCCTTAACCCGACCTACCGACTGTAGAGCGTCCCACCATTCACAAAATGTGGTGGCCTTGACCCAGCTAAAGAGTCCCCATTCATAAAAGAATTAGTCTGTATTTTGTTGTGGTACTTTCTTTCATAAAGATCTGCTTTATGAAAATGCACTAGATCGACTTTTAGTGTATAGCATGTTTAACTTTCCAAAATATTCCCATTCCCCAAGTATTATAACTCCTATGTACAAAATCAAGCACGTACATACTCCCTAAGGGAGAATGCATTTTTACTATAATTTCAACGTTCACCGTAGGCCGCATAATTCATAAACTAGAAAATCACAACAAATTAAATATTCCATGGGTGTGATACCAAAAAGTTAAAAGATGAATTGTCCATGTTAGGTTTGTAGATTATAAATGTGTTTATTGGTATTAAATCTCACTTGGGTTCACTACAAAAAAACCATTTTTTACTGACAGGAGTTTTCTGACGTGTTCTAGTGTCCGACACGTCAGAAA